>NW_026737135.1:0-49321 GCF_949786415.1 Peromyscus eremicus | reverse complement strand
CAGTCCTAAACGGAGTTGAATCCCATGCAGTTTCTGGTCCTACGAGCAAGAGTTGTTTTCTGCTAAGAAGAGTCACTATTGCGCTCCCATTGCCATACACAGTGCAAATAGCACTGGCGTCTGTTCCCAGCAAGTACAGTGTATTGGACTGCAGAGAAGCTACTGTTCTGGTCAGTTTCCTAAGCAGAGTTGAACTAGATATGCCCCGTGTGTGTAGGAAGCACAGTTCTTTTGTTCTGAGCAAGCTCAATGTTCTGACCCTATAGGAAACACAGGAGAGTAGAAGAGTGCTGTTTTCTCAAAAGCAGAGTGTGTTTCTTGCAAGGCGAGCTAGCGTTTGTTTCCCAGTCCTAAACGGAGTTGAATCCCATGCAGATTCTGGTCCTACGAGCAAGAGTTGTTTTCTGCTAAGAAGAGTCACTATTGCGCTCCCATTGCCATACACAGTGCAAATAGCACTCGCGTCTGTTCCCAGCAAGTACAGTGTATTGGACTGAAGAGAAGCTACTGTTCTTGTCAGTTTCGTAAGCAGAGTTGAACTAGATATGCCCCGTGTGTGTAGGAAGCACAGTTCTTTTGTTCTGAGCAAGCTCACTGTTCTGGCCCTATAGGAAACACAGGAGAGTAGAAGAGTGCTGTTTTCTCAAAAGCAGAGTGTGTTTCTTGCAAGGCGAGCTAGAGTTTGTTTCCCAGTCCTAAACGGAGTTGAATCCCATGCAGTTTCTGGTCCTACGAGCAAGAGTTGTTTTCTGCTAAGAAGAGTCACTATTGCGCTCCCATTGCCATACACAGTGCAAATAGCGCTCGCGTCTGTTCCCAGCAAGTACAGTGTATTGGACTGAAGAGAAGCTACTGTTCTTGTCAGTTTCCTAAGCAGAGTTGAACTAGATATGCCCCGTGTGTGTAGGAAGCACAGTTCTTTTGTTCTGAGCAAGCTCACTGTTCTGGCCCTATAGGAAACACAGGAGAGTAGAAGAGTGCTGTTTTCTCAAAAGCAGAGTGTGTTTCTTGCAAGGCGAGCTAGCGTTTGTTTCCCAGTCCTAAACGGAGTTGAATCCCATGCAGTTTCTGGTCCTACGAGCAAGAGTTGTTTTCTGCTAAGAAGAGTCACTATTGCGCTCCCATTGCCATACACAGTGCAAATAGCACTCGCGTCTGTTCCCAGCAAGTACAGTGTATTGGACTGCAGAGAAGCTACTGTTCTGGTCAGTTTCCTAAGCAGAGTTGAACTAGATATGCCCCGTGTGTGTAGGAAGCACAGTTCTTTTGTTCTGAGCAAGCTCAATGTTCTGACCCTATAGGAAACACAGGAGAGTAGAAGAGTGCTGTTTTCTCAAAAGCAGAGTGTGTTTCTTGCAAGGCGAGCTAGCGTTTGTTTCCCAGTCCTAAACGGAGTTGAATCCCATGCAGATTCTGGTCCTACGAGCAAGAGTTGTTTTCTGCTAAGAAGAGTCACTATTGCGCTCCCATTGCCATACACAGTGCAAATAGCACTCGCGTCTGTTCCCAGCAAGTACAGTGTATTGGACTGAAGAGAAGCTACTGTTCTTGTTAGTTTCGTAAGCAGAGTTGAACTAGATATGCCCCGTGTGTGTAGGAAGCACAGTTCTTTTGTTCTGAGCAAGCTCACTGTTCTGGCCCTATAGGAAACACAGGAGAGTAGAAGAGTGCTGTTTTCTCAAAAGCAGAGTGTGTTTCTTGCAAGGCGAGCTAGAGTTTGTTTCCCAGTCCTAAACGGAGTTGAATCCCATGCAGTTTCTGGTCCTACGAGCAAGAGTTGTTTTCTGCTAAGAAGAGTCACTATTGCGCTCCCATTGCCATACACAGTGCAAATAGCACTCGCGTCTGTTCCCAGCAAGTACAGTGTATTGGACTGAAGAGAAGCTACTGTTCTGGTCAGTTTCGTAAGCAGAGTTGAACTAGATATGCCCCGTGTGTGTAGGAAGCACAGTTCTTTTGTTCTGAGCAAGCTCACTGTTCTGGCCCTATAGGAAACACAGGAGAGTAGAAGAGTGCTGTTTTCTCAAAAGCAGAGTGTGTTTCTTGCAAGGCGAGCTAGCGTTTGTTTCCCAGTCCTAAACGGAGTTGAATGCCATGCAGTTTCTGGTCCTACGAGCAAGAGTTGTTTTCTGCTAAGAAGAGTCACTATTGCGCTCCTATTGCCATACACAGTGCAAATAGCACTCGCGTCTGTTCCCAGCAAGTACAGTGTATTGGACTGAAGAGAAGCTACTGTTCTTGTCAGTTTCCTAAGCAGAGTTGAACTAGATATGGCCCGTGTGTGTAGGAAGCACAGTTCTTTTGTTCTGAGCAAGCTCACTGTTCTGGCCCTATAGGAAACACAGGAGAGTAGAAGAGTGCTGTTTTCTCAAAAGCAGAGTGTGTTTCTTGCAAGGCGAGCTAGCGTTTGTTTCCCAGTCCTAAACGGAGTGGATTCCCATGCAGTTTCTGGTCCAGGAGCAAGAGTTGTTTTCTGCTAAGAAGAGTCACTATTGCGCTCCCATTGCCATACACAGTGCAAATAGCACTCGCGTCTGTTCCCAGCAAGTACAGTGTATTGGACTGAAGAGAAGCTACTGTTCTTGTCAGTTTCCTAAGCAGAGTTGAACTAGATATGGCCCGTGTGTGTAGGAAGCACAGTTCTTTTGTTCTGAGCAAGCTCACTGTTCTGGCCCTATAGGAAACACAGGAGAGTAGATGAGTGCTGTTTTCTCAAAAGCAGAGTGTGTTTCTTGCAAGGCGAGCTAGCGTTTGTTTCCCAGTCCTAAGCGGAGTAGAATCCCATGCAGTTTCTGGTCCTACGAGCAAGAGTTGTTTTCTGCTAAGAAGAGTCACTATTGCGCTCCCATTGCCATACACAGTGCAAATAGCACTCGCGTCTGTTCCCAGCAAGTACAGTGTATTGGACTGCAGAGAAGCTACTGTTCTGGTCAGTTTCCTAAGCAGAGTTGAACTAGATATGCCCAGTGTGTAGGAAGCACAGTTCTTTTGTTCTGAGCAAGCTCAATGTTCTGGCCCTATAGGAAACACAGGAGAGTAGAAGAGTGCTGTTTTCTCAAAAGCAGAGTGTGTTTCTTGCAAGGCGAGCTAGCGTTTGTTTCCCAGTCCTAAACGGAGTTGAATACCATGCAGATTCTGGTCCTACGAGCAAGAGTTGTTTTCTGCTATGAAGAGTCACTATTGCGCTCCCATTGCCATACACAGTGCAAATAGCACTCGCGTCTGTTCCCAGCAAGTACAGTGTATTGGACTGAAGAGAAGCTACTGTTCTTGTCAGTTTCGTAAGCAGAGTTGAACTAGATATGCCCCGTGTGTGTAGGAAGCACAGTTCTTTTGTTCTGAGCAAGCTCACTGTTCTGGCCCTATAGGAAACACAGGAGAGTAGAAGAGTGCTGTTTTCTCAAAAGCAGAGTGTGTTTCTTGCAAGGCGAGCTAGCGTTTGTTTCCCAGTCCTAAGCGGAGTAGAATCCCATGCAGTTTCTGGTCCAGGAGCAAGAGTTGTTTTCTGCTAAGAAGAGTCACTATTGCGCTCCCATTGCCATACACAGTGCAAATAGCACTCGCGTCTGTTCCTAGCAAGTACAGTGTATTGGACTGAAGAGAAGCTACTGTTCTGGTCAGTTTCCTAAGCAGAGTTGAACTAGATATGCCCCGTGTGTGTAGGAAGCACAGTTCTTTTGTTCTGAGCAAGCTCACTGTTCTGGCCCTATAGGAAACACAGGAGAGTAGAAGAGTGCTGTTTTCTCAAAAGCAGAGTGTGTTTCTTGCAAGGCGAGCTAGCGTTTGTTTCCCAGTCCTAAACGGAGTTGAATCCCATGCAGATTCTGGTCCTACGAGCAAGAGTTGTTTTCTGCTAAGAAGAGTCACTATTGCGCTCCCATTGCCATACACAGTGCAAATAGCACTCGCGTCTGTTCCCAGCAAGTACAGTGTATTGGACTGAAGAGAAGCTACTGTTCTGGTCAGTTTCGTAAGCAGAGTTGAACTAGATATGCCCCGTGTGTGTAGGAAGCACAGTTCTTTTGTTCTGAGCAAGCTCACTGTTCTGGCCCTATAGGAAACACAGGAGAGTAGAAGAGTGCTGTTTTCTCAAAAGCAGAGTGTGTTTCTTGCAAGGCGAGCTAGAGTTTGTTTCCCAGTCCTAAACGGAGTTGAATCCCATGCAGTTTCTGCTCCTACGAGCAAGAGTTGTTTTCTGCTAAGAAGAGTCACTATTGTGCTCCCATTGCCATACACAGTGCAAATAGCGCTCGCGTCTGTTCCCAGCAAGTACAGTGTATTGGACTGAAGAGAAGCTACTGTTCTGGTCAGTTTCCTAAGCAGAGTTGAACTAGATATGCCCCGTGTGTGTAGGAAGCACAGTTCTTTTGTTCTGAGCAAGCTCACTGTTCTGGCCCTATAGGAAACACAGGAGAGTAGAAGAGTGCTGTTTTCTCAAAAGCAGAGTGTGTTTCTTGCAAGGCGAGCTAGCGTTTGTTTCCCAGTCCTAAATGGAGTTGAATCCCATGCAGTTTCTGGTCCTACGAGCAAGAGTTGTTTTCTGCTAAGAAGAGTCACTATTGCGCTCCCATTGCCATACACAGTGCAAATAGCACTCGCGTCTGTTCCCAGCAAGTACAGTGTATTGGACTGCAGAGAAGCTACTGTTCTGGTCAGTTTCCTAAGCAGAGTTGAACTAGATATGCCCCATGTGTGTAGGAAGCACAGTTCTTTTGTTCTGAGCAAGCTCAATGTTCTGACCCTATAGGAAACACAGGAGAGTAGAAGAGTGCTGTTTTCTCAAAAGCAGAGTGTGTTTCTTGCAAGGCGAGCTAGCGTTTGTTTCCCAGTCCTAAACGGAGTTGAATCCCATGCAGATTCTGGTCCTACGAGCAAGAGTTGTTTTCTGCTAAGAAGAGTCACTATTGCGCTCCCATTGCCATACACAGTGCAAATAGCACTCGCGTCTGTTCCCAGCAAGTACAGTGTATTGGACTGAAGAGAAGCTACTGTTCTTGTTAGTTTCGTAAGCAGAGTTGAACTAGATATGCCCCGTGTGTGTAGGAAGCACAGTTCTTTTGTTCTGAGCAAGCTCACTGTTCTGGCCCTATAGGAAACACAGGAGAGTAGAAGAGTGCTGTTTTCTCAAAAGCAGAGTGTGTTTCTTGCAAGGCGAGCTAGAGTTTGTTTCCCAGTCCTAAACGGAGTTGAATCCCATGCAGTTTCTGGTCCTACGAGCAAGAGTTGTTTTCTGCTAAGAAGAGTCACTATTGCGCTCCCATTGCCATACACAGTGCAAATAGCACTCGCGTCTGTTCCCAGCAAGTACAGTGTATTGGACTGAAGAGAAGCTACTGTTCTGGTCAGTTTCGTAAGCAGAGTTGAACTAGATATGCCCCGTGTGTGTAGGAAGCACAGTTCTTTTGTTCTGAGCAAGCTCACTGTTCTGGCCCTATAGGAAACACAGGAGAGTAGAAGAGTGCTGTTTTCTCAAAAGCAGAGTGTGTTTCTTGCAAGGCGAGCTAGCGTTTGTTTCCCAGTCCTAAACGGAGTTGAATGCCATGCAGTTTCTGGTCCTACGAGCAAGAGTTGTTTTCTGCTAAGAAGAGTCACTATTGCGCTCCTATTGCCATACACAGTGCAAATAGCACTCGCGTCTGTTCCCAGCAAGTACAGTGTATTGGACTGAAGAGAAGCTACTGTTCTTGTCAGTTTCCTAAGCAGAGTTGAACTAGATATGGCCCGTGTGTGTAGGAAGCACAGTTCTTTTGTTCTGAGCAAGCTCACTGTTCTGGCCCTATAGGAAACACAGGAGAGTAGAAGAGTGCTGTTTTCTCAAAAGCAGAGTGTGTTTCTTGCAAGGCGAGCTAGCGTTTGTTTCCCAGTCCTAAACGGAGTGGATTCCCATGCAGTTTCTGGTCCAGGAGCAAGAGTTGTTTTCTGCTAAGAAGAGTCACTATTGCGCTCCCATTGCCATACACAGTGCAAATAGCACTCGCGTCTGTTCCCAGCAAGTACAGTGTATTGGACTGAAGAGAAGCTACTGTTCTTGTCAGTTTCCTAAGCAGAGTTGAACTAGATATGGCCCGTGTGTGTAGGAAGCACAGTTCTTTTGTTCTGAGCAAGCTCACTGTTCTGGCCCTATAGGAAACACAGGAGAGTAGATGAGTGCTGTTTTCTCAAAAGCAGAGTGTGTTTCTTGCAAGGCGAGCTAGCGTTTGTTTCCCAGTCCTAAGCGGAGTAGAATCCCATGCAGTTTCTGGTCCTACGAGCAAGAGTTGTTTTCTGCTAAGAAGAGTCACTATTGCGCTCCCATTGCCATACACAGTGCAAATAGCACTCGCGTCTGTTCCCAGCAAGTACAGTGTATTGGACTGCAGAGAAGCTACTGTTCTGGTCAGTTTCCTAAGCAGAGTTGAACTAGATATGCCCAGTGTGTAGGAAGCACAGTTCTTTTGTTCTGAGCAAGCTCAATGTTCTGGCCCTATAGGAAACACAGGAGAGTAGAAGAGTGCTGTTTTCTCAAAAGCAGAGTGTGTTTCTTGCAAGGCGAGCTAGCGTTTGTTTCCCAGTCCTAAACGGAGTTGAATACCATGCAGATTCTGGTCCTACGAGCAAGAGTTGTTTTCTGCTATGAAGAGTCACTATTGCGCTCCCATTGCCATACACAGTGCAAATAGCACTCGCGTCTGTTCCCAGCAAGTACAGTGTATTGGACTGAAGAGAAGCTACTGTTCTTGTCAGTTTCGTAAGCAGAGTTGAACTAGATATGCCCCGTGTGTGTAGGAAGCACAGTTCTTTTGTTCTGAGCAAGCTCACTGTTCTGGCCCTATAGGAAACACAGGAGAGTAGAAGAGTGCTGTTTTCTCAAAAGCAGAGTGTGTTTCTTGCAAGGCGAGCTAGCGTTTGTTTCCCAGTCCTAAGCGGAGTAGAATCCCATGCAGTTTCTGGTCCAGGAGCAAGAGTTGTTTTCTGCTAAGAAGAGTCACTATTGCGCTCCCATTGCCATACACAGTGCAAATAGCACTCGCGTCTGTTCCTAGCAAGTACAGTGTATTGGACTGAAGAGAAGCTACTGTTCTGGTCAGTTTCCTAAGCAGAGTTGAACTAGATATGGCCCGTGTGTGTAGGAAGCACAGTTCTTTTGTTCTGAGCAAGCTCACTGTTCTGGCCCTATAGGAAACACAGGAGAGTAGAAGAGTGCTGTTTTCTCAAAAGCAGAGTGTGTTTCTTGCAAGGCGAGCTAGCGTTTGTTTCCCAGTCCTAAACGGAGTTGAATCCCATGCAAATTCTGGTCCTACGAGCAAGAGTTGTTTTCTGCTAAGAAGAGTCACTATTGCGCTCCCATTGCCATACACAGTGCAAATAGCACTCGCGTCTGTTCCCAGCAAGTACAGTGTATTGGACTGAAGAGAAGCTACTGTTCTGGTCAGTTTCCTAAGCAGAGTTGAACTAGATATGGCCCGTGTGTGTAGGAAGCACAGTTCTTTTGTTCTGAGCAAGCTCACTGTTCTGGCCCTATAGGAAACACAGGAGAGTAGAAGAGTGCTGTTTTCTCAAAAGCAGAGTGTGTTTCTTGCAAGGTGAGCTAGTGTTTGTTTCCCAGTCCTAAACGGAGTTGAATGCCATGCAGTTTCTGGTCCTACGAGCAAGAGTTGTTTTCTGCCAAGAAGAGTCACTATTGCGCTCCCATTGCCATACACAGTGCAAATAGCACTCGCGTCTGTTCCCAGCAAGTACAGTGTATTGGACTGAAGAGAAGCTACTGTTCTTGTCAGTTTCCTAAGCAGAGTTGAACTAGATATGCCCCGTGTGTATAGGAAGCACAGTTCTTTTATTCTGAGCAAGCTCACTGTTCTGCCCCTATAGGAAACACAGGAGAGTAGAAGAGTGCTGTTTTCTCAAAAGCAGAGTGTGTTTCTTGCAAGGCGAGCTAGCGTTTGTTTCCCAGTCCTAAACGGAGTTGAATCCCATGCAGTTTCTGGTCCTACGAGCAAGAGTTGTTTTCTGCTAAGAAGAGTCACTATTGCACTCCCATTGCCATACACAGTGCAAATAGCACTCGCGTCTGTTCCCAGCAAGTACAGTGTATTGGACTGAAGAGAAGCTACTGTTCTTGTCAGTTTCCTAAGCAGAGTTGAACTAGATATGCCCCGTGTGTGTAGGAAGCACAGTTCTTTTGTTCTGAGGAAGCTCACTGTTCTGGCCCTATAGGAAACACAGGAGAGTAGAAGAGTGCTGTTTTCTCAAAAGCAGAGTGTGTTTCTTGCAAGGCGAGCTAGCATTTGTTTCCCAGTCCTAAACGGAGTTGAATCCCATGCAGTTTCTGGTCCTACGAGCAAGAGTTGTTTTCTGCCAAGAAGAGTCACTATTGCGCTCCCATTGCCATACACAGTGCAAATAGCACTCGCGTCTGTTCCCAGCAAGTACAGTGTATTGGACTGAAGAGAAGCTACTGTTCTGGTCAGTGTCCTAAGCAGAGTTGAACTAGATATGCCCCGTGTGTGTAGGAAGCACAGTTCTTTTGTTCTGAGCAAGCTCACTGTTCTGGCCCTATAGGAAACACAGGAGAGTAGAAGAGTGCTGTTTTCTCAAAAGCAGCGTGTGTTTCTTGCAAGGCGAGCTAGCGTTTGTTTCCCAGTCCTAAACGGAGTTGAATAACATGCAGTTTCTGGTCCTACGAGCAAGAGTTGTTTTCTGCTAAGAAGAGTCACTATTGCGCTCCCATTGCCATACACAGTGCAAATAGCACTCGCGTCTGTTCCCAGCAAGTACAGTGTATTGGACTGCAGAGAAGCTACTGTTCTGGTCAGTTTCCTAAGCAGAGTTGAACTAGATATGGCCCGTGTGTGTAGGAAGCACAGTTCTTTTGTTCTGAGCAAGCTCACTGTTCTGGCCCTATAGGAAACACAGGAGAGTAGAAGAGTGCTGTTTTCTCAAAAGCAGAGTGTGTTTCTTGCAAGGCGAGCTAGTGTTTGTTTCCCAGTCCTAAACGGAGTTGAATCCCATGCAGTTTCTGGTCCTACGAGCAAGAGTTGTTTTCTGCCAAGAAGAGTCACTATTGCGCTCCCATTGCCATACACAGTGCAAATAGCACTCGCGTCTGTTCCCAGCAAGTACAGTGTATTGGACTGAAGAGAAGCTACTGTTCTTGTCAGTTTCCTAAGCAGAGTTGAACTAGATATGCCCCGTGTGTATAGGAAGCACAGTTCTTTTATTCTGAGCAAGCTCACTGTTCTGCCCCTATAGGAAACACAGGAGAGTAGAAGAGTGCTGTTTTCTCAAAAGCAGAGTGTGTTTCTTGCAAGGCGAGCTAGCGTTTGTTTCCCAGTCCTAAACAGAGTTGAATCCCATGCAGTTTCTGGTCCTACGAGCAAGAGTTGTTTTCTGCTAAGAAGAGTCACTATTGAGCTCCCATTGCCATACACAGTGCAAATAGCACTCGCGTCTGTTCCCAGCAAGTACAGTGTATTGGACTGAAGAGAAGCTACTGTTCTTGTCAGTTTCCTAAGCAGAGTTGAACTAGATATGCCCCGTGTGTGTAGGAAGCACAGTTCTTTTGTTCTGAGCAAGCTCACTGTTCTGGCCCTATAGGAAACACAGGAGAGTAGAAGAGTGCTGTTTTCTCAAAAGCAGAGTGTGTTTCTTGCAAGGCGAGCTAGCGTTTGTTTCCCAGTCCTAAACGGAGTTGAATCCCATGCAGTTTCTGGTCCTATGAGCAAGAGTTGTTTTCTGCCAAGAAGAGTCACTATTGCGCTCCCATTGCCATACACAGTGCAAATAGCACTCGCGTCTGTTCCCAGCAAGTACAGTGTATTGGACTGAAGAGAAGCTACTGTTCTGGTCAGTGTCCTAAGCAGAGTTGAACTAGATATGCCCCGTGTCTGTAGGAAGCACAGTTCTTTTGTTCTGAGCAAGCTCACTGTTCTGGCCCTATAGGAAACACAGGAGAGTAGAAGAGTGCTGTTTTCTCAAAAGCAGCGTGTGTTTCTTGCAAGGCGAGCTAGCGTTTGTTTCCCAGTCCTAAACGGAGTTGAATAACATGCAGTTTCTGGTCCTACGAGCAAGAGTTGTTTTCTGCTAAGAAGAGTCACTATTGCGCTCCCATTGCCATACACAGTGCAAATAGCACTCGCGTCTGTTCCCAGCAAGTACAGTGTATTGGACTGCAGAGAAGCTACTGTTCTGGTCAGTTTCCTAAGCAGAGTTGAACTAGATATGGCCCGTGTGTGTAGGAAGCACAGTTCTTTTGTTCTGAGCAAGCTCACTGTTCTGGCCCTATAGGAAACACAGGAGAGTAGAAGAGTGCTGTTTTCTCAAAAGCAGAGTGTGTTTCTTGCAAGGCGAGCTAGCGTTTGTTTCCCAGTCCTAAGCGGAGTTGAATCCCATGCAGATTCTGGTCCTACGAGCAAGAGTTGTTTTCTGCTAAGAAGAGTCACTATTGTGCTCCCATTGCCATACACAGTGCAAATAGCACTCGCGTCTGTTCCCAGCAAGTACAGTGTATTGGACTGAAGAGAAGCTACTGTCCTTGTCAGTTTCCTAAGCAGAGTTGAACTAGATATGCCCCGTGTGTGTAGGAAGCACAGTTCTTTTGTTCTGAGCAAGCTCACTGTTCTGGCCCTATAGGAAACACAGGAGAGTAGAAGAGTGCTGTTTTCTCAAAAGCAGAGTGTGTTTCTTGCAAGGCGAGCTAGAGTTTGTTTCCCAGTCCTAAACGGAGTTGAATCCCATGCAGTTTCTGCTCCTACGAGCAAGAGTTGTTTTCTCCTAAAAAGAGTCACTATTGCGCTCCCTTGCCATACACAGTGCAAATAGCACTCGCGTCGGTTCCCAGCAAGTACAGTGTATTGGACTGAAGAGAAGCTACTGTTCTGGTCAGTTTCCTAAGCAGAGTTGAACTAGATATGCCCCGTGTGTGTAGGAAGCACAGTTCTTTTGTTCTGAGCAAGCTCACTGTTCTGGCCCTATAGGAAACACAGGAGAGTAGAAGAGTGCTGTTTTCTCAAAAGCAGAGTGTGTTTCTTGCAAGGCGAGCTAGTGTTTGTTTCCCAGTCCTAAACGGAGTTGAATGCCATGCAGTTTCTGGTCCTACGAGCAAGAGTTGTTTTCTGCTAAGAAGAGTCACTATTGCGCTCCCATTGCCATACACAGTGCAAATAGCACTCGCGTCTGTTCCCAGCAAGTACAGTGTATTGGACTGAAGAGAAGCTACTGTTCTGGTCAGTTTCCTAAGCAGAGGTTAACTAGATATGGCCCGTGTGTGTAGGAAGCACAGTTCTTTTGATCTGAGCAAGCTCACTGTTCTGGCCCTATAGGAAACACAGGAGAGTAGAAGAGTGCTGTTTTCTCAAAAGCAGAGTGTGTTTCTTGCAAGGCGAGCTAGCGTTTGTTTCCCAGTCCTAAACGGAGTTGAATCCCATGCAGTTTCTGGTCCTACGAGCAAGAGTTGTTTTCTGCTAAGAAGAGTCACTATTGCGCTCCCATTGCCATACACAGTGCAAATAGCACTCGCGTCTGTTCCCAGCAAGTACAGTGTATTGGACTGAAGAGAAGCTACTGTTCTTGTCAGTTTCCTAAGCAGAGTTGAACTAGATATGCCCCGTGTGTGTAGGAAGCACAGTTCTTTTGTTCTGAGCAAGCTCACTGTTCTGGCCCTATAGGAAACACAGGAGAGTAGAAGAGTGCTGTTTTCTCAAAAGCAGAGTGTGTTTCTTGCAAGGCGAGCTAGCATTTGTTTCCCAGTCCTAAAAGGAGTTGAATCCCATGCAGTTTCTGGTCCTAAGAGCAAGAGTTGTTTTCTGCCAAGAAGAGTCACTATTGCGCTCCCATTGCCATACACAGTGCAAATAGCACTCGCGTCTGTTCCCAGCAAGTACAGTGTATTGGACTGAAGAGAAGCTACTGTTCTGGTCAGTGTCCTAAGCAGAGTTGAACTAGATATGCCCCGTGTGTGTAGGAAGCACAGTTCTTTTGTTCTGAGCAAGCTCACTGTTCTGGCCCTATAGGAAACACAGGAGAGTAGAAGAGTGCTGTTTTCTCAAAAGCAGAGTGTGTTTCGTGCAAGGCGAGCTAGCGTTTGTTTCCCAGTCCTAAGCGGAGTTGAATCCCATGCAGATTCTGGTCCTACGAGCAAGAGTTGTTTTCTGCTAAGAAGAGTCACTATTGTGCTCCCATTGCCATACACAGTGCAAATAGCACTCGCGTCTGTTCCCAGCAAGTACAGTGTATTGGACTGAAGAGAAGCTACTGTCCTTGTCAGTTTCCTAAGCAGAGTTGAACTAGATATGGCCCGTGTGTGTAGGAAGCACAGTTCTTTTGATCTGAGCAAGCTCACTGTTCTGGCCCTATAGGAAACACAGGAGAGTAGAAGAGTGCTGTTTTCTCAAAAGCAGAGTGTGTTTCTTGCAAGGCGAGCTAGAGTTTGTTTCCCAGTCCTAAACGGAGTTGAATCCCATGCAGTTTCTGCTCCTACGAGCAAGAGTTGTTTTCTCCTAAAAAGAGTCACTATTGTGCTCCCTTGCCATACACAGTGCAAATAGCACTCGCGTCTGTTCCCAGCAAGTACAGTGTATTGGACTGAAGAGAAGCTACTGTTCTGGTCAGTTTCCTAAGCAGAGTTGAACTAGATATGCCCCGTGTGTGTAGGAAGCACAGTTCTTTTGTTCTGAGCAAGCTCACTGTTCTGGCCCTATAGGAAACACAGGAGAGTAGAAGAGTGCTGTTTTCTCAAAAGCAGAGTGTGTTTCTTGCAAGGCGAGCTAGTGTTTGTTTCCCAGTCCTAAACGGAGTTGAATGCCATGCAGTTTCTGGTCCTACGAGCAAGAGTTGTTTTCTGCTAAGAAGAGTCACTATTGCGCTCCCATTGCCATACACAGTGCAAATAGCACTCGCGTCTGTTCCCAGCAAGTACAGTGTATTGGACTGAAGAGAAGCTACTGTTCTGGTCAGTTTCCTAAGCAGAGGTGAACTAGATATGGCCCGTGTGTGTAGGAAGCACAGTTCTTTTGATCTGAGCAAGCTCACTGTTCTGGCCCTATAGGAAACACAGGAGAGTAGAAGAGTGCTGTTTTCTCAAAAGCAGAGTGTGTTTCTTGCAAGGCGAGCTAGCGTTTGTTTCCCAGTCCTAAACGGAGTTGAATCCCATGCAGTTTCTGGTCCTACGAGCAAGAGTTGTTTTCTGCTAAGAAGAGTCACTATTGCGCTCCCATTGCCATACACAGTGCAAATAGCACTCGCGTCTGTTCCCAGCAAGTACAGTGTATTGGACTGAAGAGAAGCTACTGTTCTTGTCAGTTTCCTAAGCAGAGTTGAACTAGATATGCCCCGTGTGTGTAGGAAGCACAGTTCTTTTGTTCTGAGCAAGCTCACTGTTCTGGCCCTATAGGAAACACAGGAGAGTAGAAGAGTGCTGTTTTCTCAAAAGCAGAGTGTGTTTCTTGCAAGGCGAGCTAGCATTTGTTTCCCAGTCCTAAAAGGAGTTGAATCCCATGCAGTTTCTGGTCCTAAGAGCAAGAGTTGTTTTCTGCCAAGAAGAGTCACTATTGCGCTCCCATTGCCATACACAGTGCAAATAGCACTCGCGTCTGTTCCCAGCAAGTACAGTGTATTGGACTGAAGAGAAGCTACTGTTCTGGTCAGTGTCCTAAGCAGAGTTGAACTAGATATGCCCCGTGTGTGTAGGAAGCACAGTTCTTTTGTTCTGAGCAAGCTCACTGTTCTGGCCCTATAGGAAACACAGGAGAGTAGAAGAGTGCTGTTTTCTCAAAAGCAGAGTGTGTTTCTTGCAAGGCGTGCTAGAGTTTGTTTCCCAGTCCTAAACGGAGTTGAATCCCATGCAGATTCTGGTCCTACGAGCAAGAGTTGTTTTCTGCTAAGAAGAGTCACTATTGCGCTCCCATTGCCATACACAGTGCAAATAGAAATGCTTCTGTTCCCAGCAAGTACAGTGTATTGGACTGAAGAGAAGCTACTGTTCTGGTCAGTTTCCTAAGCAGAGTTGAACTAGATATGCCCCGTGTGTGTAGGAAGCACAGTTCTTTTGTTCTGAGCAAGCTCACTGTTCTGGCCCTATAGGAAACACAGGAGAGTAGAAGAGTGCTGTTTTCTCAAAAGCAGAGTGTGTTTCTTGCAAGGCGAGCTAGCGTTTGTTTCCCAGTCCTAAACGGAGTAGAATCCCATGCAGTTTCTGGTCCTACGAGCAAGAGTTGTTTTCTGCTAAGAAGAGTCACTATTGCGCTCCCATTGCCATACACAGTGCAAATAGCACTCGCGTCTGTTCCCAGCAAGTACAGTGTATTGGAGTGCAGAGAAGCCACTGTTCTGGTCAGTTTCTTAAGCAGAGTTGAACTAGATATGGCCCGTGTGTGTAGGAAGCACAGTTCTTTTATTCTTAGCAAGCTCACTGTTCTGCCCCTATAGGAATCACAGGAGAGTAGAAGAGTGCTGTTTTCTCAAAAGCAGAGTGTGTTTCTTGCAAGGTGAGCTAGCGTTTGTTTCCCAGTCCTAAGCGGAGTTGAATCCCATGCAGATTCTGGTCCTACGAGCAAGAGTTGTTTTCTGCTAAGAAGAGTCACTATTGCGCTCCCATTGCCATACACAGTGCAAATAGCACTCGCGTCTGTTCCCAGCAAGTACAGTGTATTGGACTGAAGAGAAGCTACTGTTCTTGTCAGTTTCCTAAGCAGAGTTGAACTAGATATGCTCCGTGTGTATAGGAAGCACAGTTCTTTTATTCTGAGCAAGCTCACTGTTCTGCCCCTATAGGAAACACAGGAGAGTAGAAGAGTGCTGTTTTCTCAAAAGCAGAGTGTGTTTCTTGCAAGGCGATCTAGCGTTTGTTTCCCAGTCCTAAACAGAGTTGAATCCCATGCAGTTTCTGGTCCTACGAGCAAGAGTTGTTTTCTGCTAAGAAGAGTCACTATTGCACTCCCATTGCCATACACAGTGCAAATAGCACTCGCGTCTGTTCCCAGCAAGTACAGTGTATTGGACTGAAGAGAAGCTACTGTTCTTGTCAGTTTCCTAAGCAGAGTTGAACTAGATATGCCCCGTGTGTGTAGGAAGCACAGTTCTTTTGTTCTGAGCAAGCTCACTGTTCTGGCCCTATAGGAAACACAGGAGAGTAGAAGAGTGCTGTTTTCTCAAAAGCAGAGTGTGTTTCTTGCAAGGCGAGCTAGCATTTGTTTCCCAGTCCTAAACGGAGTTGAATCCCATGCAGTTTCTGGTCCTACGAGCAAGAGTTGTTTTCTGCCAAGAAGAGTCACTATTGCGCTCCCATTGCCATACACAGTGCAAATAGCACTCGCGTCTGTTCCCAGCAAGTACAGTGTATTGGACTGAAGAGAAGCTACTGTTCTGGTCAGTGTCCTAAGCAGAGTTGAACTAGATATGCCCCGTGTGTGTAGGAAGCACAGTTCTTTTGTTCTGAGCAAGCTCACTGTTCTGGCCCTATAGGAAACACAGGAGAGTAGAAGAGTGCTGTTTTCTCAAAAGCAGCGTGTGTTTCTTGCAAGGCGAGCTAGCGTTTGTTTCCCAGTCCTAAACGGAGTTGAATAACATGCAGTTTCTGGTCCTACGAGCAAGAGTTGTTTTCTGCTAAGAAGAGTCACTATTGCGCTCCCATTGCCATACACAGTGCAAATAGCACTCGCGTCTGTTCCCAGCAAGTACAGTGTATTGGACTGCAGAGAAGCTACTGTTCTGGTCAGTTTCCTAAGCAGAGTTGAACTAGATATGGCCCGTGTGTGTAGGAAGCACAGTTCTTTTGTTCTGAGCAAGCTCACTGTTCTGGCCCTATAGGAAACACAGGAGAGTAGAAGAGTGCTGTTTTCTCAAAAGCAGAGTGTGTTTCTTGCAAGGCGAGCTAGCATTTGTTTCCCAGTCCTAAACGGAGTTGAATCCCATGCAGTTTCCCGTCCTACGAGCAAGAGTTGTTTTCTGCCAAGAAGAGTCACTATTGCGCTCCCATTGCCATACACAGTGCAAATAGCACTCGCGTCTGTTCCCAGCAAGTACAGTGTATTGGACTGAAGAGAAGCTACTGTTCTGGTCAGTGTCCTAAGCAGAGTTGAACTAGATATGCCCCGTGTGTGTAGGAAGCACAGTTCTTTTGTTCTGAGCAAGCTCACTGTTCTGGCCCTATAGGAAACACAGGAGAGTAGAAGAGTGCTGTTTTCTCAAAAGCAGCGTGTGTTTCTTGCAAGGCGAGCTAGCGTTTGTTTCCCAGTCCTAAACGGAGTTGAATAACATGCAGTTTCTGGTCCTACGAGCAACAGTTGTTTTCTGCTAAGAAGAGTCACTATTGCGCTCCCATTGCCATACACAGTGCAAATAGCACTCGCGTCTGTTCCCAGCAAGTACAGTGTATTGGACTGCAGAGAAGCTACTGTTCTGGTCAGTTTCCTAAGCAGAGTTGAACTAGATATGGCCCGTGTGTGTAGGAAGCACAGTTCTTTTGTTCTGAGCAAGCTCACTGTTCTGGCCCTATAGGAAACACAGGAGAGTAGAAGAGTGCTGTTTTCTCAAAAGCAGAGTGTGTTTCTTGCAAGGCGAGCTAGCGTTTGTTTCCCAGTCCTAAGCGGAGTTGAATCCCATGCAGATTCTGGTCCTACGAGCAAGAGTTGTTTTCTGCTAAGAAGAGTCACTATTGTGCTCCCATTGCCATACACAGTGCAAATAGCACTCGCGTCTGTTCCCAGCAAGTACAGTGTATTGGACTGAAGAGAAGCTACTGTCCTTGTCAGTTTCCTAAGCAGAGTTGAACTAGATATGCCCCGTGTGTGTAGGAAGCACAGTTCTTTTGTTCTGAGCAAGCTCACTGTTCTGGCCCTATAGGAAACACAGGAGAGTAGAAGAGTGCTGTTTTCTCAAAAGCAGAGTGTGTTTCTTGCAAGGCGAGCTAGCGTTTGTTTCCCAGTCCTAAACGGAGTTGAATCCCATGCAGTTTCTGGTCCTACGAGCAAGAGTTGTTTTCTGCTAAGAAGAGTCACTATTGTGCTCCCATTGCCATACACAGTGCAAATAGCACTCGCGTCTGTTCCCAGCAAGTACAGTGTATTGGACTGCAGAGAAGCCACTGTTCTGGTCAGTTTCCTAAGCAGAGTTGAACTAGATATGCCCCGTGTGTGTAGGAAGCACAGTTCTTTTGTTCTGAGCAAGCTCACTGTTCTGGCCCTATAGGAAACACAGGAGAGTAGAAGAGTGCTGTTTTCTCAAAAGCAGAGTGTGTTTCTTGCAAGGCGAGCTAGCGTTTGTTTCCCAGTCCTAAATGGAGTTGAATCCCATGCAGATTCTGGTCCTACGAGCAAGAGTTGTTTTCTGCTAAGAAGAGTCACTATTGCGCTCCCATTGCCATACACAGTGCAAATAGCACTCGCGTCTGTTCCCAGCAAGTACAGTGTATTGGACTGAAGAGAAGCTACTGTTCTGGTCAGTTTCCTAAGCAGAGTTGAACTAGATATGCCCCGTGTGTGTAGGAAGCACAGTTCTTTTGTTCTGAGCAAGCTCACTGTTCTGGCCCTATAGGAAACACAGGAGAGTAGAAGAGTGCTGATTTCTCAAAAGCAGAGTGTGTTTCTTGCAAGGCGAGCTAGCATTTGTTTCCCAGTCCTAAACGGAGTTGAATCCCATGCAGATTCTGGTCCTACGAGCAAGAGTTGTTTTCTGCTAAGAAGAGTCACTATTGTGCTCCCATTGCCATACACAGTGCAAATAGCACTCGCGTCTGTTCCCAGCAAGTACAGTGTATTGGACTGAAGAGAAGCTACTGTTCTTGTCAGTTTCCTAAGCAGAGTTGAACTAGATATGCCCCGTGTGTATAGGAAGCACAGTTCTTTTGTTCTGAGCAAGCTCACTGTTCTGCCCCTATAGGAAACACAGGAGAGTAGAAGAGTGCTGTTTTCTCAAAAGCAGAGTGTGTTTCTTGCAAGGCGAGCTAGCGTTTGTTTCCCAGTCTCCTAAACGGAGTTGAATCCCATGCAGTTTCTGGTCCTACGAGCAAGAGTTGTTTTCTGCTAAGAAGAGTCACTATTGTGCTCCCATTGCCATACACAGTGCAAATAGCACTCGCGTCTGTTCCCAGCAAGTACAGTGTATTGGACTGAAGAGAAGCTACTGTTCTTGTCAGTTTCCTAAGCAGAGTTGAACTAGATATGGCCCGTGTGTGTAGGAAGCACAGTTCTTTTGTTCTGAGCAAGCTCACTGTTCTGGCCCTATAGGAAACACAGGAGAGTAGAAGAGTGCTGTTTTCTCAAAAGCAGAGTGTGTTTCTTGCAAGGCGAGCTAGCGTTTGTTTCCCAGTCCTAAGCGGAGTAGAATCCCATGCAGTTTCTGGTCCTACGAGCAAGAGTTGTTTTCTGCTAAGAAGAGTCACTATTGCGCTCCCATTGCCATACACAGTGCAAATAGCACTCGCGTCTGTTCCCAGCAAGTACAGTGTATTGGACTGCAGAGAAGCTACTGTTCTGGTCAGTGTCCTAAGCAGAGTTGAACTAGATATGCCCCGTGTGTGTAGGAAGCACAGTTCTTTTGTTCTGAGCAAGCTCACTGTTCTGGCCCTATAGGAAACACAGGAGAGTAGAAGAGTGCTGTTTTCTCAAAAGCAGAGTGTGTTTCTTGCAAGGCGAGCTAGCGTTTGTTTCCCAGTCCTAAACGGAGTTGAATCCCATGCAGTTTCTGGTCCTACGAGCAAGAGTTGTTTTCTGCTAAGAAGAGTCACTATTGCGCTCCCATTGCCATACACAGTGCAAATAGCACTGGCGTCTGTTCCCAGCAAGTACAGTGTATTGGACTGAAGAGAAGCTACTGTTCTGGTCAGTTTCCTAAGCAGAGTTGAACTAGATATGCCCCGTGTGTGTAGGAAGCACAGTTCTTTTGTTCTGAGCAAGCTCACTGTTCTGGCCCTATAGGAAACACAGGAGAGTAGAAGAGTGCTGTTTTCTCAAAAGCAGAGTGTGTTTCTTGCAAGGCGAGCTAGCGTTTGTTTCCCAGTCCTAAACGGAGTTGAATCCCATGCAGTTTCTGGTCCTACGAGCAAGAGTTGTTTTCTGCTAAGAAGAGTCACTATTGCGCTCCCATTGCCATACACAGTGCAAATAGCACTCGCGTCTGTTCCCAGCAAGTACAGTGTATTGGACTGAAGAGAAGCTACTGTTCTGGTCAGTTTCCGAAGCAGAGTTGAACTAGATATGGCCCGTGTGTGTAGGAAGCACAGTTCTTTTGTTCTGAGCAAGCTCACTGTTCTGGCCCTATAGGAAACACAGGAGAGTAGAAGAGTGCTGTTTTCTCAAAAGCAGAGTGTGTTTCTTGCAAGGTGAGCTAGCGTTTGTTTCCCAGTCCTAAACGGAGTTGAATCCCATGCAGTTTCTGGTCCTACGAGCAAGAGTTGTTTTCTGCTAAGAAGAGTCACTATTGCGCTCCCATTGCCATACACAGTGCAAATAGCACTCGCGTCTGTTCCCAGCAAGTACAGTGTATTGGACTGAAGAGAAGCTACTGTTCTTGTCATTTTCCTAAGGAGAGTTGAACTAGATATGCCCCGTGTGTGTAGGAAGCACAGTTCTTTTGTTCTGAGCAAGCTCACTGTTCTGGCCCTATAGGAAACACAGGAGAGTAGAAGAGTGCTGTTTTCTCAAAAGCAGAGTGTGTTTCTTGCAAGGCGAGCTAGCGTTTGTTTCCCAGTCCTAAACGGAGTTGAATCCCATGCAGTTTCTGGTCCTACGAGCAAGAGTTGTTTTCTGCTAAGAAGAGTCACTATTGCGCTCCCATTGCCATACACAGTGCAAATAGCACTGGCGTCTGTTCCCAGCAAGTACAGTGTATTGGACTGAAGAGAAGCTACTGTTCTGGTCAGTTTCCTAAGCAGAGTTGAACTAGATATGCCCCGTGTGTGTAGGAAGCACAGTTCTTTTGTTCTGAGCAAGCTCACTGTTCTGGCCCTATAGGAAACACAGGAGAGTAGAAGAGTGCTGTTTTCTCAAAAGCAGAGTGTGTTTCTTGCAAGGCGAGCTAGCGTTTGTTTCCCAGTCCTAAACGGAGTTGAATCCCATGCAGTTTCTGGTCCTACGAGCAAGAGTTGTTTTCTGCTAAGAAGAGTCACTATTGCGCTCCCATTGCCATACACAGTGCAAATAGCACTCGCGTCTGTTCCCAGCAAGTACAGTGTATTGGACTGAAGAGAAGCTACTGTTCTGGTCAGTTTCCGAAGCAGAGTTGAACTAGATATGGCCCGTGTGTGTAGGAAGCACAGTTCTTTTGTTCTGAGCAAGCTCACTGTTCTGGCCCTATAGGAAACACAGGAGAGTAGAAGAGTGCTGTTTTCTCAAAAGCAGAGTGTGTTTCTTGCAAGGTGAGCTAGCGTTTGTTTCCCAGTCCTAAACGGAGTTGAATCCCATGCAGTTTCTGGTCCTACGAGCAAGAGTTGTTTTCTGCTAAGAAGAGTCACTATTGCGCTCCCATTGCCATACACAGTGCAAATAGCACTCGCGTCTGTTCCCAGCAAGTACAGTGTATTGGACTGAAGAGAAGCTACTGTTCTTGTCATTTTCCTAAGGAGAGTTGAACTAGATATGCCCCGTGTGTGTAGGAAGCACAGTTCTTTTGTTCTGAGCAAGCTCACTGTTCTGGCCCTATAGGAAACACAGGAGAGTAGAAGAGTGCTGTTTTCTCAAAAGCAGAGTGTGTTTCTTGCAAGGCGAGCTAGCGTTTGTTTCCCAGTCCTAAACGGAGTTGAATCCCATGCAGATTCTGGTCCTACGAGCAAGAGTTGTTTTCTGCTAAGAAGAGTCACTATTGCGCTCCCATTGCCATACACAGTGCAAATAGCACTCGCGTCTGTTCCCAGCAAGTACAGTGTATTGGACTGAAGAGAAGCTACTGTTCTTGTCAGTTTCCTAAGCAGAGTTGAACTAGATATGCCCCGTGTGTATAGGAAGCACAGTTCTTTTGTTCTGAGCAAGCTCACTGTTCTGCCCCTATAGGAAACACAGGAGAGTAGAAGAGTGCTGTTTTCTCAAAAGCAGAGTGTGTTTCTTGCAAGGCGAGCTAGCGTTTGTTTCCCAGTCCTAAGCGGAGTTGAATCCCATGCAGTTTCTGGTCCTACGAGCAAGAGTTGTTTTCTGCTAAGAAGAGTCACTATTGCGCTCCCATTGCCATACACAGTGCAAATAGCACTCGCGTCTGTTCCCAGCAAGTACAGTGTATTGGACTGAAGAGAAGCTACTGTTCTGGTCAGTTTCCTAAGCAGTGTTGAACTAGATATGCCCCGTGTGTGTAGGAAGCACAGTTCTTTTGTTCTGAGCAAGCTCACTGTTCTGGCCCTATTGGAAACACAGGAGAGTAGAAGAGTGCTGTTTTCTCAAAAGCAGAGTGTGTTTCTTGCAAGGCGAGCTAGCGTTTGTTTCCCAGTCCTAAACGGAGTTGAATACCATGCAGATTCTGGTCCTACGAGCAAGAGTTGTTTTCTGCTATGAAGAGTCACTATTGCGCTCCCATTGCCATACACAGTGCAAATAGCACTCGCGTCTGTTCCCAGCAAGTACAGTGTATTGGACTGAAGAGAAGCTACTGTTCTTGTCAGTTTCGTAAGCAGAGTTGAACTAGATATGCCCCGTGTGTGTAGGAAGCACAGTTCTTTTGTTCTGAGCAAGCTCACTGTTCTGGCCCTATAGGAAACACAGGAGAGTAGAAGAGTGCTGTTTTCTCAAAAGCAGAGTGTGTTTCTTGCAAGGCGAGCTAGCGTTTGTTTCCCAGTCCTAAACGGAGTAGAATCCCATGCAGTTTCTGGTCCAGGAGCAAGAGTTGTTTTCTGCTAAGAAGAGTCACTATTGCGCTCCCATTGCCATACACAGTGCAAATAGCACTCGCGTCTGTTCCTAGCAAGTACAGTGTATTGGACTGAAGAGAAGCTACTGTTCTGGTCAGTTTCCTAAGCAGAGTTGAACTAGATATGGCCCGTGTGTGTAGGAAGCACAGTTCTTTTGTTCTGAGCAAGCTCACTGTTCTGGCCCTATAGGAAACACAGGAGAGTAGAAGAGTGCTGTTTTCTCAAAAGCAGAGTGTGTTTCTTGCAAGGCGAGCTAGCGTTTGTTTCCCAGTCCTAAACGGAGTTGAATCCCATGCAAATTCTGGTCCTACGAGCAAGAGTTGTTTTCTGCTAAGAAGAGTCACTATTGCGCTCCCATTGCCATACACAGTGCAAATAGCACTCGCGTCTGTTCCCAGCAAGTACAGTGTATTGGACTGAAGAGAAGCTACTGTTCTGGTCAGTTTCCTAAGCAGAGTTGAACTAGATATGCCCCGTGTGTGTAGGAAGCACAGTTCTTTTGTGCTGAGCAAGCTCACTGTTCTGCCCCTATAGGAAACACAGGAGAGTAGAAGAGTGCTGTTTTCTCAAAAGCAGAGTGTGTTTCTTGCAAGGCGAGCTAGCGTTTGTTTCCCAGTCCTAAACGGATTTGAATGCCATGCAGTTTCTGGTCCTACGAGCAAGAGTTGTTTTCTGCTAAGAAGAGTCACTATTGCGCTCCCATTGCCATACACAGTGCAAATAGCACTCGCGTCTGTTCCCAGCAAGTACAGTGTATTGGACTGAAGAGAAGCTACTGTTCTTGTCAGTTTCCTAAGCAGAGTTGAACTAGATATGGCCCGTGTGTGTAGGAAGCACAGTTCTTTTGTTCTGAGCAAGCTCACTGTTCTGGCCCTATAGGAAACACAGGAGAGTAGAAGAGTGCTGTTTTCTCAAAAGCAGAGTGTGTTTCTTGCAAGGTGAGCTAGTGTTTGTTTCCCAGTCCTAAACGGAGTTGAATGCCATGCAGTTTCTGGTCCTACGAGCAAGAGTTGTTTTCTGCCAAGAAGAGTCACTATTGCGCTCCCATTGCCATACACAGTGCAAATAGCACTCGCGTCTGTTCCCAGCAAGTACAGTGTATTGGACTGAAGAGAAGCTACTGTTCTTGTCAGTTTCCTAAGCAGAGTTGAACTAGATATGCCCCGTGTGTATAGGAAGCACAGTTCTTTTATTCTGAGCAAGCTCACTGTTCTGCCCCTATAGGAAACACAGGAGAGTAGAAGAGTGCTGTTTTCTCAAAAGCAGAGTGTGTTTCTTGCAAGGCGAGCTAGCGTTTGTTTCCCAGTCCTAAACGGAGTTGAATCCCATGCAGTTTCTGGTCCTACGAGCAAGAGTTGTTTTCTGGTAAGAAGAGTCACTATTGCACTCCCATTGCCATACACAGTGCAAATAGCACTCGCGTCTGTTCCCAGCAAGTACAGTGTATTGGACTGAAGAGAAGCTACTGTTCTTGTCAGTTTCCTAAGCAGAGTTGAACTAGATATGCCCCGTGTGTGTAGGAAGCACAGTTCTTTTGTTCTGAGCAAGCTCACTGTTCTGGCCCTATAGGAAACACAGGAGAGTAGAAGAGTGCTGTTTTCTCAAAAGCAGAGTGTGTTTCTTGCAAGGCGAGCTAGCATTTGTTTCCCAGTCCTAAACGGAGTTGAATCCCATGCAGTTTGTGGTCCTACGAGCAAGAGTTGTTTTCTGCCAAGAAGAGTCACTATTGCGCTCCCATTGCCATACACAGTGCAAATAGCACTCGCGTCTGTTCCCAGCAAGTACAGTGTATTGGACTGAAGAGAAGCTACTGTTCTGGTCAGTGTCCTAAGCAGAGTTGAACTAGATATGCCCCGTGTGTGTAGGAAGCACAGTTCTTTTGTTCTGAGCAAGCTCACTGTTCTGGCCCTATAGGAAACACAGGAGAGTAGAAGAGTGCTGTTTTCTCAAAAGCAGCGTGTGTTTCTTGCAAGGCGAGCTAGCGTTTGTTTCCCAGTCCTAAACGGAGTTGAATAACATGCAGTTTCTGGTCCTACGAGCAAGAGTTGTTTTCTGCTAAGAAGAGTCACTATTGCGCTCCCATTGCCATACACAGTGCAAATAGCACTCGTGTCTGTTCCCAGCAAGTACAGTGTATTGGACTGCAGAGAAGCTACTGTTCTGGTCAGTTTCCTAAGCAGAGTTGAACTAGATATGGCCCGTGTGTGTAGGAAGCACAGTTCTTTTGTTCTGAGCAAGCTCACTGTTCTGGCCCTATAGGAAACACAGGAGAGTAGAAGAGTGCTGTTTTCTCAAAAGCAGAGTGTGTTTCTTGCAAGGCGAGCTAGCGTTTGTTTCCCAGTCCTAAACGGAGTTGAATCCCATGCAGTTTCTGGTCCTACGAGCAAGAGTTGTTTTCTGCCAAGAAGAGTCACTATTGCGCTCCCATTGCCATACACAGTGCAAATAGCACTCGCGTCTGTTCCCAGCAAGTACAGTGTATTGGACTGCAGAGAAGCTACTGTTCTGGTCAGTGTCCTAAGCAGAGTTGAACTAGATATGCCCCGTGTGTGTAGGAAGCACAGTTCTTTTGTTCTGAGCAAGCTCACTGTTCTGGCCCTATAGGAAACACAGGAGAGTAGAAGAGTGCTGTTTTCTCAAAAGCAGAGTGTGTTTCTTGCAAGGTGAGCTAGCGTTTGTTTCCCAGTCCTAAACGGAGTTGAATCCCATGCAGTTTCTGGTCCTACGAGCAAGAGTTGTTTTCTGCTAAGAAGAGTCACTATTGCGCTCCCATTGCCATACACAGTGCAAATAGCACTCGCGTCTGTTCCCAGCAAGTACAGTGTATTGGACTGAAGAGAAGCTACTGTTCTTGTCATTTTCCTAAGGAGAGTTGAACTAGATATGCCCCGTGTGTGTAGGAAGCACAGTTCTTTTGTTCTGAGCAAGCTCACTGTTCTGGCCCTATAGGAAACACAGGAGAGTAGAAGAGTGCTGTTTTCTCAAAAGCAGAGTGTGTTTCTTGCAAGGCGAGCTAGCGTTTGTTTCCCAGTCCTAAACGGAGTTGAATCCCATGCAGATTCTGGTCCTACGAGCAAGAGTTGTTTTCTGCTAAGAAGAGTCACTATTGCGCTCCCATTGCCATACACAGTGCAAATAGCACTCGCGTCTGTTCCCAGCAAGTACAGTGTATTGGACTGAAGAGAAGCTACTGTTCTTGTCAGTTTCCTAAGCAGAGTTGAACTAGATATGCCCCGTGTGTATAGGAAGCACAGTTCTTTTGTTCTGAGCAAGCTCACTGTTCTGCCCCTATAGGAAACACAGGAGAGTAGAAGAGTGCTGTTTTCTCAAAAGCAGAGTGTGTTTCTTGCAAGGCGAGCTAGCGTTTGTTTCCCAGTCCTAAGCGGAGTTGAATCCCATGCAGTTTCTGGTCCTACGAGCAAGAGTTGTTTTCTGCTAAGAAGAGTCACTATTGCGCTCCCATTGCCATACACAGTGCAAATAGCACTCGCGTCTGTTCCCAGCAAGTACAGTGTATTGGACTGAAGAGAAGCTACTGTTCTTGTCAGTTTCCTAAGCAGAGTTGAAGTAGATATGCCCCGTGTGTGTAGAAAGCACAGTTCTTTTGTTCTGAGCAAGCTCACTGTTCTGGCCCTATAGGAAACACAGGAGAGTAGAAGAGTGCTGTTTTCTCAAAAGCAGAGTGTGTTTCTTGCAAGGCGAGCTAGCGTTTGTTTCCCAGTCCTAAACGGAGTTGAATCCCATGCAGTTTCTGGTCCTACGAGCAAGAGTTGTTTTCTGCTAAGAAGAGTCACTATTGCGCTCCCATTGCCATACACAGTGCAAATAGCACTCGCTTCTGTTCCCAGCAAGTACAGTGTATTGGACTGAAGAGAAGCTACTGTTCTGGTCAGTTTCCTAAGCAGTGTTGAACTAGATATGCCCCGTGTGTGTAGGAAGCACAGTTCTTTTGTTCTGAGCAAGCTCACTGTTCTGGCCCTATTGGAAACACAGGAGAGTAGAAGAGTGCTGTTTTCTCAAAAGCAGAGTGTGTTTCTTGCAAGGCGAGCTAGCATTTGTTTCCCAGTCCTAAACGGAGTTGAATCCCATGCAGTTTCTGGTCCAGGAGCAAGAGTTGTTTTCTGCTAAGAAGAGTCACTATTGCGCTCCCATTGCCATACACAGTGCAAATAGCACTCGCGTCTGTTCCTAGCAAGTACAGTGTATTGGACTGAAGAGAAGCTACTGTTCTGGTCAGTTTCCTAAGCAGAGTTGAACTAGATATGGCCCGTGTGTGTAGGAAGCACAGTTCTTTTGTTCTGAGCAAGCTCACTGTTCTGGCCCTATAGGAAACACAGGAGAGTAGAAGAGTGCTGTTTTCTCAAAAGCAGAGTGTGTTTCTTGCAAGGCGAGCTAGCGTTTGTTTCCCAGTCCTAAACGGAGTTGAATCCCATGCAAATTCTGGTCCTACGAGCAAGAGTTGTTTTCTGCTAAGAAGAGTCACTATTGCGCTCCCATTGCCATACACAGTGCAAATAGCACTCGCGTCTGTTCCCAGCAAGTACAGTGTATTGGACTGAAGAGAAGCTACTGTTCTGGTCAGTTTCCTAAGCAGAGTTGAACTAGATATGCCCCGTGTGTGTAGGAAGCACAGTTCTTTTGTGCTGAGCAAGCTCACTGTTCTGGCCCTATAGGAAACACAGGAGAGTAGAAGAGTGCTGTTTTCTCAAAAGCAGAGTGTGTTTCTTGCAAGGCGAGCTAGCGTTTGTTTCCCAGTCCTAAACGGAGTTGAATGCCATGCAGTTTCTGGTCCTACGAGCAAGAGTTGTTTTCTGCTAAGAAGAGTCACTATTGCGCTCCCATTGCCATACACAGTGCAAATAGCACTCGCGTCTGTTCCCAGCAAGTACAGTGTATTGGACTGAAGAGAAGCTACTGTTCTTGTCAGTTTCCTAAGCAGAGTTGAACTAGATATGGCCCGTGTGTGTAGGAAGCACAGTTCTTTTGTTCTGAGCAAGCTCACTGTTCTGGCCCTATAGGAAACACAGGAGAGTAGAAGAGTGCTGTTTTCTCAAAAGCAGAGTGTGTTTCTTGCAAGGTGAGCTAGTGTTTGTTTCCCAGTCCTAAACGGAGTTGAATGCCATGCAGTTTCTGGTCCTACGAGCAAGAGTTGTTTTCTGCCAAGAAGAGTCACTATTGCGCTCCCATTGCCATACACAGTGCAAATAGCACTCGCGTCTGTTCCCAGCAAGTACAGTGTATTGGACTGAAGAGAAGCTACTGTTCTTGTCAGTTTCCTAAGCAGAGTTGAACTAGATATGCCCCGTGTGTATAGGAAGCACAGTTCTTTTATTCTGAGCAAGCTCACTGTTCTGCCCCTATAGGAAACACAGGAGAGTAGAAGAGTGCTGTTTTCTCAAAAGCAGAGTGTGTTTCTTGCAAGGCGAGCTAGCGTTTGTTTCCCAGTCCTAAACGGAGTTGAATCCCATGCAGTTTCTGGTCCTACGAGCAAGAGTTGTTTTCTGGTAAGAAGAGTCACTATTGCACTCCCATTGCCATACACAGTGCAAATAGCACTCGCGTCTGTTCCCAGCAAGTACAGTGTATTGGACTGAAGAGAAGCTACTGTTCTTGTCAGTTTCCTAAGCAGAGTTGAACTAGATATGCCCCGTGTGTGTAGGAAGCACAGTTCTTTTGTTCTGAGCAAGCTCACTGTTCTGGCCCTATAGGAATCACAGGAGAGTAGAAGAGTGCTGTTTTCTCAAAAGCAGAGTGTGTTTCTTGCAAGGCGAGCTAGCATTTGTTTCCCAGTCCTAAACGGAGTTGAATCCCATGCAGTTTCTGGTCCTACGAGCAAGAGTTGTTTTCTGCCAAGAAGAGTCACTATTGCGCTCCCATTGCCATACACAGTGCAAATAGCACTCGCGTCTGTTCCCAGCAAGTACAGTGTATTGGACTGAAGAGAAGCTACTGTTCTGGTCAGTGTCCTAAGCAGAGTTGAACTAGATATGCCCCGTGTGTGTAGGAAGCACAGTTCTTTTGTTCTGAGCAAGCTCACTGTTCTGGCCCTATAGGAAACACAGGAGAGTAGAAGAGTGCTGTTTTCTCAAAAGCAGAGTGTGTTTCTTGCAAGGCGAGCTAGCGTTTGTTTCCCAGTCCTAAACGGAGTTGAATAACATGCAGTTTCTGGTCCTACGAGCAAGAGTTGTTTTCTGCTAAGAAGAGTCACTATTGCGCTCCCATTGCCATACACAGTGCAAATAGCACTCGCGTCTGTTCCCAGCAAGTACAGTGTATTGGACTGCAGAGAAGCTACTGTTCTGGTCAGTTTCCTAAGCAGAGTTGAACTAGATATGGCCCGTGTGTGTAGGAAGCACAGTTCTTTTGTTCTGAGCAAGCTCACTGTTCTGGCCCTATAGGAAACACAGGAGAGTAGAAGAGTGCTGTTTTCTCAAAAGCAGAGTGTGTTTCTTGCAAGGCGAGCTAGCGTTTGTTTCCCAGTCCTAAACGGAGTTGAATCCCATGCAGTTTCTGGTCCTACGAGCAAGAGTTGTTTTCTGCCAAGAAGAGTCACTATTGCGCTCCCATTGCCATACACAGTGCAAATAGCACTCGCGTCTGTTCCCAGCAAGTACAGTGTATTGGACTGAAGAGAAGCTACTGTTCTGGTCAGTGTCCTAAGCAGAGTTGAACTAGATATGCCCCGTGTGTGTAGGAAGCACAGTTCTTTTGTTCTGAGCAAGCTCACTGTTCTGGCCCTATAGGAAACACAGGAGAGTAGAAGAGTGCTGTTTTCTCAAAAGCAGCGTGTGTTTCTTGCAAGGCGAGCTAGCGTTTGTTTCCCAGTCCTAAACGGAGTTGAATAACATGCAGTTTCTGGTCCTACGAGCAAGAGTTGTTTTCTGCTAAGAAGAGTCACTATTGCGCTCCCATTGCCATACACAGTGCAAATAGCACTCGCGTCTGTTCCCAGCAAGTACAGTGTATTGGACTGCAGAGAAGCTACTGTTCTGGTCAGTTTCCTAAGCAGAGTTGAACTAGATATGGCCCGTGTGTGTAGGAAGCACAGTTCTTTTGTTCTGAGCAAGCTCACTGTTCTGGCCCTATAGGAAACACAGGAGAGTAGAAGAGTGCTGTTTTCTCAAAAGCAGAGTGTGTTTCTTGCAAGGCGAGCTAGCGTTTGTTTCCCAGTCCTAAGCGGAGTTGAATCCCATGCAGATTCTGGTCCTACGAGCAAGAGTTGTTTTCTGCTAAGAAGAGTCACTATTGTGCTCCCATTGCCATACACAGTGCAAATAGCACTCGCGTCTGTTCCCAGCAAGTACAGTGTATTGGACTGAAGAGAAGCTACTGTCCTTGTCAGTTTCCTAAGCAGAGTTGAACTAGATATGCCCCGTGTGTGTAGGAAGCACAGTTCTTTTGTTCTGAGCAAGCTCACTGTTCTGGCCCTATAGGAAACACAGGAGAGTAGAAGAGTGCTGTTTTCTCAAAAGCAGAGTGTGTTTCTTGCAAGGCGAGCTAGAGTTTGTTTCCCAGTCCTAAACGGAGTTGAATCCCATGCAGTTTCTGCTCCTACGAGCAAGAGTTGTTTTCTCCTAAAAAGAGTCACTATTGTGCTCCCTTGCCATACACAGTGCAAATAGCACTCGCGTCTGTTCCCAGCAAGTACAGTGTATTGGACTGAAGAGAAGCTACTGTTCTGGTCAGTTTCCTAAGCAGAGTTGAACTAGATATGCCCCGTGTGTGTAGGAAGCACAGTTCTTTTGTTCTGAGCAAGCTCACTGTTCTGGCCCTATAGGAAACACAGGAGAGTAGAAGAGTGCTGTTTTCTCAAAAGCAGAGTGTGTTTCTTGCAAGGCGAGCTAGTGTTTGTTTCCCAGTCCTAAACGGAGTTGAATGCCATGCAGTTTCTGGTCCTACGAGCAAGAGTTGTTTTCTGCTAAGAAGAGTCACTATTGCGCTCCCATTGCCATACACAGTGCAAATAGCACTCGCGTCTGTTCCCAGCAAGTACAGTGTATTGGACTGAAGAGAAGCTACTGTTCTTGTCAGTTTCCTAAGCAGAGTTGAACTAGATATGCCCCGTGTGTATAGGAAGCACAGTTCTTTTATTCTGAGCAAGCTCTGTTCTGCCCCTATAGGAAACACAGGAGAGTAGAAGAGTGCTGTTTTCTCAAAAGCAGAGTGTGTTTCTTGCAAGGCGATCTAGCGTTTGTTTCCCAGTCCTAAACAGAGTTGAATCCCATGCAGTTTCTGGTCCTACGAGCAAGAGTTGTTTTCTGCTAAGAAGAGTCACTATTGCACTCCCATTGCCATACACAGTGCAAATAGCACTCGCGTCTGTTCCCAGCAAGTACAGTGTATTGGACTGAAGAGAAGCTACTGTTCTTGTCAGTTTCCTAAGCAGAGTTGAACTAGATATGCCCCGTGTGTGTAGGAAGCACAGTTCTTTTGTTCTGAGCAAGCTCACTGTTCTGGCCCTATAGGAAACACAGGAGAGTAGAAGAGTGCTGTTTTCTCAAAAGCAGAGTGTGTTTCTTGCAAGGCGAGCTAGCATTTGTTTCCCAGTCCTAAAGGGAGTTGAATCCCATGCAGTTTCTGGTCCTACGAGCAAGAGTTGTTTTCTGCCAAGAAGAGTCACTATTGCGCTCCCATTGCCATACACAGTGCAAATAGCACTCGCGTCTGTTCCCAGCAAGTACAGTGTATTGGACTGAAAAGAAGCTACTGTTCTGGTCAGTGTCCTAAGCAGAGTTGAACTAGATATGCCCCGTGTGTGTAGGAAGCACAGTTCTTTTGTTCTGAGCAAGCTCACTGTTCTGGCCCTATAGGAAACACAGGAGAGTAGAAGAGTGCTGTTTTCTCAAAAGCAGCGTGTGTTTCTTGCAAGGCGAGCTAGCGTTTGTTTCCCAGTCCTAAACGGAGTTGAATAACATGCAGTTTCTGGTCCTACGAGCAACAGTTGTTTTCTGCTAAGAAGAGTCACTATTGCGCTCCCATTGCCATACACAGTGCAAATAGCACTCGCGTCTGTTCCCAGCAAGTACAGTGTATTGGACTGCAGAGAAGCCACTGTTCTGGTCAGTTTCCTAAGCAGAGTTGAACTAGATATGCCCCGTGTGTATAGGAAGCACAGTTCTTTTGTTCTGAGCAAGCTCACTGTTCTGCCCCTATAGGAAACACAGGAGAGTAGAAGAGTGCTGTTTTCTCAAAAGCAGAGTGTGTTTCTTGCAAGGCGAGCTAGCGTTTGTTTCCCAGTCCTAAACGGAGTTGAATCCCATGCAGTTTCTGGTCCTACGAGCAAGAGTTGTTTTCTGCTAAGAAGAGTCACTATTGTGCTCCCATTGCCATACACAGTGCAAATAGCACTCGCGTCTGTTCCCAGCAAGTACAGTGTATTGGACTGCAGAGAAGCCACTGTTCTGGTCAGTTTCCTAAGCAGAGTTGAACTAGATATGCCCCGTGTGTGTAGGAAGCACAGTTCTTTTGTTCTGAGCAAGCTCACTGTTCTGGCCCTATAGGAAACACAGGAGAGTAGAAGAGTGCTGTTTTCTCAAAAGCAGAGTGTGTTTCTTGCAAGGCGAGCTAGCGTTTGTTTCCCAGTCCTAAATGGAGTTGAATCCCATGCAGATTCTGGTCCTACGAGCAAGAGTTGTTTTCTGCTAAGAAGAGTCACTATTGCGCTCCCATTGCCATACACAGTGCAAATAGCACTCGCGTCTGTTCCCAGCAAGTACAGTGTATTGGACTGAAGAGAAGCTACTGTTCTGGTCAGTTTCCTAAGCAGAGTTGAACTAGATATGCCCCGTGTGTGTAGGAAGCACAGTTCTTTTGTTCTGAGCAAGCTCACTGTTCTGGCCCTATAGGAAACACAGGAGAGTAGAAGAGTGCTGATTTCTCAAAAGCAGAGTGTGTTTCTTGCAAGGCGAGCTAGCATTTGTTTTCCAGTCCTAAACGGAGTTGAATCCCATGCAGATTCTGGTCCTACGAGCAAGAGTTGTTTTCTGCTAAGAAGAGTCACTATTGTGCTCCCATTGCCATACACAGTGCAAATAGCACTCGCGTCTGTTCCCAGCAAGTACAGTGTATTGGACTGAAGAGAAGCTACTGTTCTTGTCAGTTTCCTAAGCAGAGTTGAACTAGATATGCCCCGTGTGTATAGGAAGCACAGTTCTTTTGTTCTGAGCAAGCTCACTGTTCTGCCCCTATAGGAAACACAGGAGAGTAGAAGAGTGCTGTTTTCTCAAAAGCAGAGTGTGTTTCTTGCAAGGCGAGCAAGCGTTTGTTTCCCAGTCTCCTAAACGGAGTTGAATCCCATGCAGTTTCTGGTCCTACGAGCAAGAGTTGTTTTCTGCTAAGAAGAGTCACTATTGTGCTCCCATTGCCATACACAGTGCAAATAGCACTCGCGTCTGTTCCCAGCAAGTACAGTGTATTGGACTGAAGAGAAGCTACTGTTCTTGTCAGTTTCCTAAGCAGAGTTGAACTAGATATGGCCCGTGTGTGGTAGGAAGCACAGTTCTTTTGTTCTGAGCAAGCTCACTGTTCTGGCCCTATAGGAAACACAGGAGAGTAGAAGAGTGCTGTTTTCTCAAAAGCAGAGTGTGTTTCTTGCAAGGCGAGCTAGCGTTTGTTTCCCAGTCCTAAGCGGAGTAGAATCCCATGCAGTTTCTGGTCCTACGAGCAAGAGTTGTTTTCTGCTAAGAAGAGTCACTATTGCGCTCCCATTGCCATACACAGTGCAAATAGCACTGGCGTCTGTTCCCAGCAAGTACAGTGTATTGGACTGCAGAGAAGCTACTGTTCTGGTCAGTGTCCTAAGCAGAGTTGAACTAGATATGCCCCGTGTGTGTAGGAAGCACAGTTCTTTTGTTCTGAGCAAGCTCACTGTTCTGGCCCTATAGGAAACACAGGAGAGTAGAAGAGTGCTGTTTTCTCAAAAGCAGAGTGTGTTTCTTGCAAGGCGAGCTAGCGTTTGTTTCCCAGTCCTAAACGGAGTTGAATCCCATGCAGTTTCTGGTCCTACGAGCAAGAGTTGTTTTCTGCTAAGAAGAGTCACTATTGCGCTCCCATTGCCATACACAGTGCAAATAGCACTCGCGTCTGTTCCCAGCAAGTACAGTGTATTGGACTGAAGAGAAGCTACTGTTCTGGTCAGTTTCCGAAGCAGAGTTGAACTAGATATGGCCCGTGTGTGTAGGAAGCACAGTTCTTTTGTTCTGAGCAAGCTCACTGTTCTGGCCCTATAGGAAAACACAGGAGAGTAGAAGAGTGCTGTTTTCTCAAAAGCAGAGTGTGTTTCTTGCAAGGTGAGCTAGCGTTTGTTTCCCAGTCCTAAACGGAGTTGAATCCCATGCAGTTTCTGGTCCTACGAGCAAGAGTTGTTTTCTGCTAAGAAGAGTCACTATTGCGCTCCCATTGCCATACACAGTGCAAATAGCACTCGCGTCTGTTCCCAGCAAGTACAGTGTATTGGACTGAAGAGAAGCTACTGTTCTTGTCATTTTCCTAAGCAGAGTTGAACTAGATATGCCCCGTGTGTGTAGGAAGCACAGTTCTTTTGTTCTGAGCAAGCTCACTGTTCTGGCCCTATAGGAAACACAGGAGAGTAGAAGAGTGCTGTTTTCTCAAAAGCAGAGTGTGTTTCTTGCAAGGCGAGCTAGCGTTTGTTTCCCAGTCCTAAACGGAGTTGAATCCCATGCAGATTCTGGTCCTACGAGCAAGAGTTGTTTTCTGCTAAGAAGAGTCACTATTGCGCTCCCATTGCCATACACAGTGCAAATAGCACTCGCGTCTGTTCCCAGCAAGTACAGTGTATTGGACTGAAGAGAAGCTACTGTTCTTGTCAGTTTCCTAAGCAGAGTTGAACTAGATATGCCCCGTGTGTATAGGAAGCACAGTTCTTTTGTTCTGAGCAAGCTCACTGTTCTGCCCCTATAGGAAACACAGGAGAGTAGAAGAGTGCTGTTTTCTCAAAAGCAGAGTGTGTTTCTTGCAAGGCGAGCTAGCGTTTGTTTCCCAGTCCTAAGCGGAGTTGAATCCCATGCAGTTTCTGGTCCTACGAGCAAGAGTTGTTTTCTGCTAAGAAGAGTCACTATTGCGCTCCCATTGCCATACACAGTGCAAATAGCACTCGCGTCTGTTCCAGCAAGTACAGTGTATTGGACTGAAGAGAAGCTACTGTTCTTGTCAGTTTCCTAAGCAGAGTTGAAGTAGATATGCCCCGTGTGTGTAGAAAGCACAGTTCTTTTGTTCTGAGCAAGCTCACTGTTCTGGCCCTATAGGAAACACAGGAGAGTAGAAGAGTGCTGTTTTCTCAAAAGCAGAGTGTGTTTCTTGCAAGGCGAGCTAGCGTTTGTTTCCCAGTCCTAAACGGAGTTGAATCCCATGCAGTTTCTGGTCCTGCGAGCAAGAGTTGTTTTCTGCTAAGAAGAGTCACTATTGCGCTCCCATTGCCATACACAGTGCAAATAGCACTCGCTTCTGTTCCCAGCAAGTACAGTGTATTGGACTGAAGAGAAGCTACTGTTCTGGTCAGTTTCCTAAGCAGTGTTGAACTAGATATGCCCCCTGTGTGTAGGAAGCACAGTTCTTTTGTTCTGAGCAAGCTCACTGTTCTGGCCCTATTGGAAATACAGGAGAGTAGAAGAGTGCTGTTTTCTCAAAAGCAGAGTGTGTTTCTTGCAAGGCGAGCTAGCATTTGTTTCCCAGTCCTAAACGGAGTTGAATCCCATGCAGTTTCTGGTCCTACGAGCAAGAGTTGTTTTCTGCTAAGAAGAGTCACTATTGCGCTCCCATTGCCATACACAGTGCAAATAGCACTCGCGTCTGTTCCAGCAAGTACAGTGTATTGGACTGAAGAGAAGCTACTGTTCTTGTCATTTTCCTAAGCAGAGTTGAACTAGATATGCCCCGTGTGTGTAGGAAGCACAGTTCTTTTGTTCTGAGCAAGCTCACTGTTCTGGCCCTATAGGAAACACAGGAGAGTAGAGAGTGCTGTTTTCTCAAAAGCAGAGTGTGTTTCTTGCAAGGCGAGCTAGCGTTTGTTTCCCAGTCTTAAACGGAGTTAAATCCCATGCAGATTCTGGTCCTACGAGCAAGAGTTGTTTTCTGCTAAGAAGAGTCACTATTGCGCTCCCATTGCCATACACAGTGCAAATAGCACTCGTGTCTGTTCCCAGCAAGTACAGTGTATTGGACTGAAGAGAAGCTACTGTTCTTGTCAGTTTCCTAAGCAGAGTTGAACTAGATATGCCCCGTGTGTATAGGAAGCACAGTTCTTTTGTTCTGAGCAAGCTCACTGTTCTGCCCCTATAGGAAACACAGGAGAGTAGAAGAGTGCTGTTTTCTCAAAAGCAGAGTGTGTTTCTTGCAAGGCGAGCTAGCGTTTGTTTCCCAGTCCTAAACGGAGTTGAATCCCATGCAGATTCTGGTCCTAAGAGCAAGAGTTGTTTTCTGCTAAGAAGAGTCACTATTGCGCTCCCATTGCCATACACATTGCAAATAGCACTCGCGTCTGTTCCCAGCAAGTACAGTGTATTGGACTGAAGAGAAGCTACTGTTCTTGTCAGTTTCCTAAGCAGAGTTGAACTAGATATGCCCCGTGTGTGTAGGAAGCACAGTTCTTTTGTTCTGAGCAAGCTCACTGTTCTGGCCCTATTGGAAACACAGGAGAGTAGAAGAGTGCTGTTTTCTCAAAAGCAGAGTGTGTTTCTTGCAAGGCGAGCTAGCATTTGTTTCCCAGTCCTAAACGGAGTTGAATCCCATGCAGTTTCTGGTCCTACGAGCAAGAGTTGTTTTCTGCTAAGAAGAGTCACTATTGTGCTCCCATTGCCATACACAGTGCAAATAGCACTCGCGTCTGTTCCCAGCAAGTACAGTGTATTGGACTGCAGAGAAGCCACTGTTCTGGTCAGTTTCCTAAGCAGAGTTGAACTAGATATGCCCCGTGTGTATAGGAAGCACAGTTCTTTTGTTCTGAGCAAGCTCACTGTTCTGCCCCTATAGGAAACACAGGAGAGTAGAAGAGTGCTGTTTTCTCAAAAGCAGAGTGTGTTTCTTGCAAGGCGAGCTAGCGTTTGTTTCCCAGTCCTAAACGGAGTTGAATCCCATGCAGTTTCTGGTCCTACGAGCAAGAGTTGTTTTCTGCTAAGAAGAGTCACTATTGTGCTCCCATTGCCATACACAGTGCAAATAGCACTCGCGTCTGTTCCCAGCAAGTACAGTGTATTGGACTGCAGAGAAGCCACTGTTCTGGTCAGTTTCCTAAGCAGAGTTGAACTAGATATGCCCCGTGTGTGTAGGAAGCACAGTTCTTTTGTTCTGAGCAAGCTCACTGTTCTGGCCCTATAGGAAACACAGGAGAGTAGAAGAGTGCTGTTTTCTCAAAAGCAGAGTGTGTTTCTTGCAAGGCGAGCTAGCGTTTGTTTCCCAGTCCTAAATGGAGTTGAATCCCATGCAGATTCTGGTCCTACGAGCAAGAGTTGTTTTCTGCTAAGAAGAGTCACTATTGCGCTCCCATTGCCATACACAGTGCAAATAGCACTCGCGTCTGTTCCCAGCAAGTACAGTGTATTGGACTGAAGAGAAGCTACTGTTCTGGTCAGTTTCCTAAGCAGAGTTGAACTAGATATGCCCCGTGTGTGTAGGAAGCACAGTTCTTTTGTTCTGAGCAAGCTCACTGTTCTGGCCCTATAGGAAACACAGGAGAGTAGAAGAGTGCTGATTTCTCAAAAGCAGAGTGTGTTTCTTGCAAGGCGAGCTAGCATTTGTTTTCCAGTCCTAAACGGAGTTGAATCCCATGCAGATTCTGGTCCTACGAGCAAGAGTTGTTTTCTGCTAAGAAGAGTCACTATTGCGCTCCCATTGCCATACACAGTGCAAATAGCACTGGCGTCTGTTCCCAGCAAGTACAGTGTATTGGACTGCAGAGAAGCTACTGTTCTGGTCAGTGTCCTAAGCAGAGTTGAACTAGATATGCCCCGTGTGTGTAGGAAGCACAGTTCTTTTGTTCTGAGCAAGCTCACTGTTCTGGCCCTATAGGAAACACAGGAGAGTAGAAGAGTGCTGTTTTCTCAAAAGCAGAGTGTGTTTCTTGCAAGGCGAGCTAGCGTTTGTTTCCCAGTCCTAAACGGAGTTGAATCCCATGCAGTTTCTGGTCCTACGAGCAAGAGTTGTTTTCTGCTAAGAAGAGTCACTATTGCGCTCCCATTGCCATACACAGTGCAAATAGCACTCGCGTCTGTTCCCAGCAAGTACAGTGTATTGGACTGAAGAGAAGCTACTGTTCTGGTCAGTTTCCGAAGCAGAGTTGAACTAGATATGGCCCGTGTGTGTAGGAAGCACAGTTCTTTTGTTCTGAGCAAGCTCACTGTTCTGGCCCTATAGGAAACACAGGAGAGTAGAAGAGTGCTGTTTTCTCAAAAGCAGAGTGTGTTTCTTGCAAGGTGAGCTAGCGTTTGTTTCCCAGTCCTAAACGGAGTTGAATCCCATGCAGTTTCTGGTCCTACGAGCAAGAGTTGTTTTCTGCTAAGAAGAGTCACTATTGCGCTCCCATTGCCATACACAGTGCAAATAGCACTCGCGTCTGTTCCCAGCAAGTACAGTGTATTGGACTGAAGAGAAGCTACTGTTCTTGTCATTTTCCTAAGCAGAGTTGAACTAGATATGCCCCGTGTGTGTAGGAAGCACAGTTCTTTTGTTCTGAGCAAGCTCACTGTTCTGGCCCTATAGGAAACACAGGAGAGTAGAAGAGTGCTGTTTTCTCAAAAGCAGAGTGTGTTTCTTGCAAGGCGAGCTAGCGTTTGTTTCCCAGTCCTAAACGGAGTTGAATCCCATGCAGATTCTGGTCCTACGAGCAAGAGTTGTTTTCTGCTAAGAAGAGTCACTATTGCGCTCCCATTGCCATACACAGTGCAAATAGCACTCGCGTCTGTTCCCAGCAAGTACAGTGTATTGGACTGAAGAGAAGCTACTGTTCTTGTCAGTTTCCTAAGCAGAGTTGAACTAGATATGCCCCGTGTGTATAGGAAGCACAGTTCTTTTGTTCTGAGCAAGCTCACTGTTCTGCCCCTATAGGAAACACAGGAGAGTAGAAGAGTGCTGTTTTCTCAAAAGCAGAGTGTGTTTCTTGCAAGGCGAGCTAGCGTTTGTTTCCCAGTCCTAAGCGGAGTTGAATCCCATGCAGTTTCTGGTCCTACGAGCAAGAGTTGTTTTCTGCTAAGAAGAGTCACTATTGCGCTCCCATTGCCATACACAGTGCAAATAGCACTCGCGTCTGTTCCCAGCAAGTACAGTGTATTGGACTGAAGAGAAGCTACTGTTCTTGTCAGTTTCCTAAGCAGAGTTGAAGTAGATATGCCCCGTGTGTGTAGAAAGCACAGTTCTTTTGTTCTGAGCAAGCTCACTGTTCTGGCCCTATAGGAAACACAGGAGAGTAGAAGAGTGCTGTTTTCTCAAAAGCAGAGTGTGTTTCTTGCAAGGCGAGCTAGCGTTTGTTTCCCAGTCCTAAACGGAGTTGAATCCCATGCAGTTTCTGGTCCTGCGAGCAAGAGTTGTTTTCTGCTAAGAAGAGTCACTATTGCGCTCCCATTGCCATACACAGTGCAAATAGCACTCGCTTCTGTTCCCAGCAAGTACAGTGTATTGGACTGAAGAGAAGCTACTGTTCTGGTCAGTTTCCTAAGCAGTGTTGAACTAGATATGCCCCCTGTGTGTAGGAAGCACAGTTCTTTTGTTCTGAGCAAGCTCACTGTTCTGGCCCTATTGGAAACACAGGAGAGTAGAAGAGTGCTGTTTTCTCAAAAGCAGAGTGTGTTTCTTGCAAGGCGAGCTAGCATTTGTTTCCCAGTCCTAAACGGAGTTGAATCCCATGCAGTTTCTGGTCCTACGAGCAAGAGTTGTTTTCTGCTAAGAAGAGTCACTATTGCGCTCCCATTGCCATACACAGTGCAAATAGCACTCGCGTCTGTTCCCAGCAAGTACAGTGTATTGGACTGAAGAGAAGCTACTGTTCTTGTCATTTTCCTAAGCAGAGTTGAACTAGATATGCCCCGTGTGTGTAGGAAGCACAGTTCTTTTGTTCTGAGCAAGCTCACTGTTCTGGCCCTATAGGAAACACAGGAGAGTAGAAGAGTGCTGTTTTCTCAAAAGCAGAGTGTGTTTCTTGCAAGGCGAGCTAGCGTTTGTTTCCCAGTCTTAAACGGAGTTAAATCCCATGCAGATTCTGGTCCTACGAGCAAGAGTTGTTTTCTGCTAAGAAGAGTCACTATTGCGCTCCCATTGCCATACACAGTGCAAATAGCACTCGTGTCTGTTCCCAGCAAGTACAGTGTATTGGACTGAAGAGAAGCTACTGTTCTTGTCAGTTTCCTAAGCAGAGTTGAACTAGATATGCCCCGTGTGTATAGGAAGCACAGTTCTTTTGTTCTGAGCAAGCTCACTGTTCTGCCCCTATAGGAAACACAGGAGAGTAGAAGAGTGCTGTTTTCTCAAAAGCAGAGTGTGTTTCTTGCAAGGCGAGCTAGCGTTTGTTTCCCAGTCCTAAACGGAGTTGAATCCCATGCAGATTCTGGTCCTAAGAGCAAGAGTTGTTTTCTGCTAAGAAGAGTCACTATTGCGCTCCCATTGCCATACACATTGCAAATAGCACTCGCGTCTGTTCCCAGCAAGTACAGTGTATTGGACTGAAGAGAAGCTACTGTTCTTGTCAGTTTCCTAAGCAGAGTTGAACTAGATATGCCCCGTGTGTGTAGGAAGCACAGTTCTTTTGTTCTGAGCAAGCTCACTGTTCTGGCCCTATTGGAAACACAGGAGAGTAGAAGAGTGCTGTTTTCTCAAAAGCAGAGTGTGTTTCTTGCAAGGCGAGCTAGCATTTGTTTCCCAGTCCTAAACGGAGTTGAATCCCATGCAGTTTCTGGTCCTACGAGCAAGAGTTGTTTTCTGCTAAGAAGAGTCACTATTGCGCTCCCATTGCCATACACAGTGCAAATAGCACTCGCGTCTGTTCCCAGCAAGTACAGTGTATTGGACTGAAGAGAAGCTACTGTTCTTGTCATTTTCCTAAGCAGAGTTGAACTAGATATGCCCCGTGTGTGTAGGAAGCACAGTTCTTTTGTTCTGAGCAAGCTCACTGTTCTGGCCCTATAGGAAACACAGGAGAGTAGAAGAGTGCTGTTTTCTCAAAAGCAGAGTGTGTTTCTTGCAAGGCGAGCTAGCGTTTGTTTCCCAGTCCTAAACGGAGTTAAATCCCATGCAGATTCTGGTCCTACGAGCAAGAGTTGTTTTCTGCTAAGAAGAGTCACTATTGCGCTCCCATTGCCATACACAGTGCAAATAGCACTCGTGTCTGTTCCCAGCAAGTACAGTGTATTGGACTGAAGAGAAGCTACTGTTCTTGTCAGTTTCCTAAGCAGAGTTGAACTAGATATGCCCCGTGTGTATAGGAAGCACAGTTCTTTTGTTCTGAGCAAGCTCACTGTTCTGCCCCTATAGGAAACACAGGAGAGTAGAAGAGTGCTGTTTTCTCAAAAGCAGAGTGTGTTTCTTGCAAGGCGAGCTAGCGTTTGTTTCCCAGTCCTAAACGGAGTTGAATCCCATGCAGATTCTGGTCCTAAGAGCAAGAGTTGTTTTCTGCTAAGAAGAGTCACTATTGCGCTCCCATGGCCATACACAGTGCAAATAGCACTCGCGTCTGTTCCCAGCAAGTACAGTGTATTGGACTGAAGAGAAGCTACTGTTCTTGTCAGTTTCCTAAGCAGAGTTGAACTAGATATGCCCCGTGTGTGTAGGAAGCACAGTTCTTTTGTTCTGAGCAAGCTCACTGTTCTGGCCCTATAGGAAACACAGGAGAGTAGAAGAGTGCTGTTTTCTCAAAAGCAGAGTGTGTTTCTTGCAAGACGAGCTAGCGTTTGTTTCCCAGTCCTAAACGGAGTTGAATCCCATGCAGTTTCTGTTCCTACGAGCAAGAGTTGTTTTCTGCTAAGAAGAGTCACTATTGTGCTCCCATTGCCATACACAGTGCAAATAGCACTCGCGTCTGTTCCCAGCAAGTACAGTGTATTGGACTGAAGAGAAGCTACTGTTCTGGTCAGTTTCCTAAGCAGAGTTGAACTAGATATGCCCAGTGTGTGTAGGAAGCACAGTTCTTTTGTTCTGAGCAAGCTCACTGTTCTGGCCCTATAGGAAACACAGGAGAGTAGAAGAGTGCTGTTTTCTCAAAAGCAGAGTGTGTTTCTTGCAAGGTGAGCTAGCGTTTGTTTCCCAGTCCTAAGCGGAGTTGAATCCCATGCAGATTCTGGTCCTACGAGCAAGAGTTGTTTTCTGCTAAGAAGAGTCACTATTGCGCTCCCATTGCCATACACAGTGCAAATAGCACTCGCGTCTGTTCCCAGCAAGTACAGTGTATTGGACTGAAGAGAAGCTACTGTTCTGGTCAGTTTCCTAAGCAGAGTTGAACTAGATATGCCCCGTGTGTGTAGGAAGCACAGTTCTTTTGTTCTGAGCAAGCTCACTGTTCTGGCCCTATAGGAAACACAGGAGAGTAGAAGAGTGCTGTTTTCTCAAAAGCAGAGTGTGTTTCTTGCAAGGCGAGCTAGCGTTTGTTTCCCAGTCCTAAACGGAGTTGAATCCCATGCAGATTCTGGTCCTACGAGCAAGAGTTGTTTTCTGCTAAGAAGAGTCACTATTGCGCTCCCATTGCCATACACAGTGCAAATAGCACTCGCGTCTGTTCCCAGCAAGTACAGTGTATTGGACTGAAGAGAAGCTACTGTTCTTGTCAGTTTCCTAAGCAGAGTTGAACTAGATATGCCCCGTGTGTATAGGAAGCACAGTTCTTTTGTTCTGAGCAAGCTCACTGTTCTGCCCCTGTAGGTAACACAGGAGAGTAGAAGAGTGCTGTTTTCTCAAAGGTAGAGTGTGTTTCTTGCAAGGCGAGCTAGCGTTTGTTTCCCAGTCTCCTAAACGGAGTTGAATCCCATGCAGTTTCTGGTCCTACGAGCAAGAGTTGTTTTCTGCTAAGAAGAGTCACTATTGTGCTCCCATTGCCATACACAGTGCAAATAGCACTCGCGTCTGTTCCCAGCAAGTACAGTGTATTGGACTGAAGAGAAGCTACTGTTCTGGTCAGTTTCCTAAGCAGAGTTGAACTAGATATGCCCCGTGTGTGTAGGAAGCCCAGTTCTTTTGTTCTGAGCAAGCTCACTGTTCTGGCCCTATAGGAAACACAGGAGAGTAGAAGAGTGCTGTTTTCTCAAAAGCAGAGTGTGTTTCTTGCAAGGCGAGCTAGCGTTTGTTTCCCAGTCATAAAGGGAGTTGAATCCCATGAAGATTCTGGTCCTACGAGCAAGAGTTGTTTTCTGCTAAGAAGAGTCACTATTGCGCTCCCATTGCCATACACAGTGCAAATAGCTCTCGCGTCTGTTCCCAGCAAGTAGAGTATATTGGACTGAAGAGAAGCTACTGTTCTTGTCAGTTTCCTAAGCAGAGTTGAACTAGATATGCCCCGTGTGTGTAGGAAGCACAGTTCTTTTGTTCTGAGCAAGCTCACTGTTCTGCCCCTATAGGAAACACAGGAGAGTAGAAGAGTGCTGTTTTCTCAAAAGCAGAGTGTGTTTCTTGCAAGGCGAGCTAGCGTTTGTTTCCCAGTCCTAAACGGAGTTGAATCCCATGCAGTTTCTGGTCCTACGAGCAAGAGTTGTTTTCTGCTAAGAGGAGTCACTATTGCGCTCCCATTGCCATACACAGTGCAAATAGCACTCACGTCTGTTCCCAGCAAGTACAGTGTATTGGACTGAAGAGAAGCTACTGTTCTTGTCAGTTTCCTAAGCAGAGTTGAACTAGATATGCCCCGTGTGTGTAGGAAGCACAGTTCTTTTGTTCTGAGCAAGCTCACTGTTCTGGCCCTATAGGAAACACAGGAGAGTAGAAGAGTGCTGTTTTCTCAAAAGCAGAGTGTGTTTCTTGCAAGGCGAGCTAGGGTTTGTTTCCCAGTCCTAAACGGAGTTGAATCCCATGCAGTTTCTGGTCCTACGAGCAAGAGTTGTTTTCTGCTAAGAAGAGTCACTATTGTGCTCCCATTGCCATACACAGTGCAAATAGCACTCGCGTCTGTTCCCAGCAAGTACAGTGTATTGGACTGAAGAGAAGCTACTGTTCTGGTCAGTTTCCTAAGCAGAGTTGAACTAGATATGGCCCGTGTGTGTAGGAAGCACAGTTCTTTTGTTCTGAGCAAGCTCACTGTTCTGGCCCTATAGGAAACACAGGAGAGTAGAAGAGTGCTGTTTTCTCAAAAGCAGAGTGTGTTTCTTGCAAGGCGAGCTAGCGTTTGTTTCCCAGTCCTAAGCGGAGTAGAATCCCATGCAGTTTCTGGTCCTACGAGCAAGAGTTGTTTTCTGCTAAGAAGAGTCACTATTGTGCTCCCATTGCCATACACAGTGCAAATAGCACTCGTGTCTGTTCCCAGCAAGTACAGTGTATTGGACTGAAGAGAAGCTACTGTTCTTGTCAGTTTCCTAAGCAGAGTTGAACTAGATATGCCCCGTGTGTGTAGGAAGCACAGTTCTTTTGTTCTGAGCAAGCTCACTGTTCTGGCCCTATAGGAAACACAGGAGAGTAGAAGAGTGCTGTTTTCTCAAAAGCAGAGTGTGTTTCTTGCAAGGCGAGCTAGCGTTTGTTTCCCAGTCCTAAACGGAGTTGAATCCCATGCAGTTTCTGGTCCTACGAGCAAGAGTTGTTTTCTGCTAAGAAGAGTCACTATTGCGCTCCCATTGCCATACACAGTGCAAATAGCCCTCGCGTCTGTTCCCAGCAAGTACAGTGTATTGGACGGAAGAGAAGCTACTGTTCTGGTCAGTGTCCTAAGCAGAGTTGAACTAGATATGGCCCGTGTGTGTAGGAAGCACAGTTCTTTTGTTCTGAGCAAGCTCACTGTTCTGGCCCTATAGGAAACACAGGAGAGTAGAAGAGTGCTGTTTTCTCAAAAGCAGAGTGTGTTTCTTGCAAGGCGAGCTAGCGTTTGTTTCCCAGTCCTAAACGGAGTTGAATCCCATGCAGTTTCTGGTCCTACGAGCAAGAGTTGTTTTCTGCTAAGAAGAGTCACTATTGCGCTCCCATTGCCATACACAGTGCAAATAGCACTCGCGTCTGTTCCCAGCAAGTACAGTGTATTGGACTGAAGAGAAGCTACTGTTCTGGTCAGTTTCCTAAGCAGAGTTGAACTTGATATGCCCCGTGTGTGTAGGAAGCACAGTTCTTTTGTTCTGAGCAAGCTCACTGTTCTGGCCCTATAGGAAACACAGGAGAGTAGAAGAGTGCTGTTTTCTCAAAAGCAGAGTGTGTTTCTTGCAAGGCGAGCTAGCGTTTGTTTCCCAGTCCTAAACGGAGTTGAATCCCATGCAGTTTCTGGTCCTACGAGCAAGAGTTGTTTTCTGCTAAGAAGAGTCACTATTGCGCTCCCATTGCCATACACAGTGCAAATAGCACTGGCGTCTGTTCCCAGCAAGTACAGTGTATTGGACTGAAGAGAAGCTACTGTTCTGGTCAGTTTCCTAAGCAGAGTTGAACTAGATATGCCCCGTGTGTGTAGGAAGCACAGTTCTTTTGTTCTGAGCAAGCTCACTGTTCTGGCCCTATAGGAAACACAGGAGAGTAGAAGAGTGCTGTTTTCTCAAAAGCAGAGTGTGTTTCTTGCAAGGCGAGCTAGCGTTTGTTTCCCAGTCATAAACGGAGTTGAATCCCATGCAGATTCTGGTCCTGCGAGCAAGAGTTGTTTTCTGCTAAGAAGAGTCACTATTGCGCTCCCATTGCCATACACAGTGCAAATAGCTCTCGCGTCTGTTCCCAGCAAGTAGAGTATATTGGACTGAAGAGAAGCTACTGTTCTTGTCAGTTTCCTAAGCAGAGTTGAACTAGATATGCCCCGTGTGTGTAGGAAGCACAGTTCTTTTGTTCTGAGCAAGCTCACTGTTCTGCCCCTATAGGAAACACAGGAGAGTAGAAGAGTGCTGTTTTCTCAAAAGCAGAGTGTGTTTCTTGCAAGGCGAGCTAGCGTTTGTTTCCCAGTCCTAAACGGAGTTGAATGCCATGCAGTTTCTGGTCCTACGAGCAAGAGTTGTTTTCTGCTAAGAAGAGTCACTATTGCGCTCCCATTGCCATACACAGTGCAAATAGCACTCGCGTCTGTTCCCAGCAAGTACAGTGTATTGGACTGAAGAGAAGCTACTGTTCTGGTCAGTTTCCTAAGCAGAGTTGAACTAGATATGCCCCGTGTGTGTAGGAAGCCCAGTTCTTTTGTTCTGAGCAAGCTCACTGTTCTGGCCCTATAGGAAACACAGGAGAGTAGAAGAGTGCTGTTTTCTCAAAAGCAGAGTGTGTTTCTTGCAAGGCGAGCTAGCGTTTGTTTCCCAGTCATAAACGGAGTTGAATCCCATGAAGATTCTGGTCCTACGAGCAAGAGTTGTTTTCTGCTAAGAAGAGTCACTATTGCGCTCCCATTGCCATACACAGTGCAAATAGCTCTCGCGTCTGTTCCCAGCAAGTAGAGTATATTGGACTGAAGAGAAGCTACTGCTCTTGTCAGTTTCCTAAGCAGAGTTGAACTAGATATGCCCCGTGTGTGTAGGAAGCACAGTTCTTTTGTTCTGAGCAAGCTCACTGTTCTGCCCCTATAGGAAACACAGGAGAGTAGAAGAGTGCTGTTTTCTCAAAAGCAGAGTGTGTTTCTTGCAAGGCGAGCTAGCGTTTGTTTCCCAGTCCTAAACGGAGTTGAATCCCATGCAGTTTCTGGTCCTACGAGCAAGAGTTGTTTTCTGCTAAGAAGAGTCACTATTGCGCTCCCATTGCCATACACAGTGCAAATAGCACTCGCGTCTGTTCCCAGCAAGTACAGTGTATTGGACTGAAGAGAAGCTACTGTTCTGGTCAGTTTCCTAAGCAGAGTTGAACTAGATATGCCCCGTGTGTGTAGGAAGCACAGTTCTTTTGTTCTGAGCAAGCTCACTGTTCTGGCCCTATAGGAAACACAGGAGAGTAGAAGAGTGCTGTTTTCTCAAAAGCAGAGTGTGTTTCTTGCAAGGCGAGCTAGCGTTTGTTTCCCAGTCCTAAACGGAGTTGAATCCCATGCAGTTTCTGGTCCTACGAGCAAGAGTTGTTTTCTGCTAAGAAGAGTCACTATTGCGCTCCCATTGCCATACACAGTGCAAATAGCACTGGCGTCTGTTCCCAGCAAGTACAGTGTATTGGACTGAAGAGAAGCTACTGTTCTGGTCAGTTTCCTAAGCAGACTTGAACTAGATATGCCCCGTGCGTGTAGGAAGCACAGTTCTTTTGTTCTGAGCAAGCTCACTGTTCTGGCCCTATAGGAAACACAGGAGAGTAGAAGAGTGCTGTTTTCTCAAAAGCAGAGTGTGTTTCTTGCAAGGCGAGCTAGCGTTTGTTTCCCAGTCCTAAACGGAGTTGAATCCCATGCAGTTTCTGGTCCTACGAGCAAGAGTTGTTTTCTGCTAAGAAGAGTCACTATTGCGCTCCCATTGCCATACACAGTGCAAATAGCACTCGCGTCTGTTCCCAGCAAGTACAGTGTATTGGACTGAAGAGAAGCTACTGTTCTGGTCAGTTTCCTAAGCAGAGTTGAACTAGATATGCCCCGTGTGTGTAGGAAGCACAGTTCTTTTGTTCTGAGCAAGCTCACTGTTCTGGCCATATAGGAAACACAGGAGAGTAGAAGAGTGCTGTTTTCTCAAAAGCAGAGTGTGTTTCTTGCAAGGCGAGCTAGCGTTTGTTTCCCAGTCATAAACGGAGTTGAATCCCATGCAGATTCTGGTCCTGCTAGCAAGAGTTGTTTTCTGCTAAGAAGAGTCACTATTGCGCTCCCATTGCCATACACAGTGCAAATAGCTCTCGCGTCTGTTCCCAGCAAGTAGAGCATATTGGACTGAAGAGAAGCTACTGTTCTTGTCAGTTTCCTAAGCAGAGTTGAACTAGATATGCCCCGTGTGTGTAGGAAGCACAGTTCTTTTGTTCTGAGCAAGCTCACTGTTCTGCCCCTATAGGAAACACAGGAGAGTAGAAGAGTGCTGTTTTCTCAAAAGCAGAGTGTGTTTCTTGCAAGGCGAGCTAGCGTTTGTTTCCCAGTCCTAAACGGAGTTGAATCCCATGCAGTTTCTGGTCCTACGAGCAAGAGTTGTTTTCTGCTAAGAAGATTCACTATTGTGCTCCCATTGCCATACACAGTGCAAATAGCACTCGCGTCTGTTCCCAGCAAGTACAGTGTATTGGACTGAAGAGAAGCTACTGTTCTGGTCAGTTTCCTAAGCAGAGTTGAACTAGATATGGCCCGTGTGTGTAGGAAGCACAGTTCTTTTGTTCTGAGCAAGCTCACTGTTCTGGCCCTATAGGAAACACAGGAGAGTAGAAGAGTGCTGTTTTCTCAAAAGCAGAGTGTGTTTCTTGCAAGGCGAGCTAGCGTTTGTTTCCCAGTCCTAAGCGGAGTAGAATCCCATGCAGTTTCTGGTCCTACGAGCAAGAGTTGTTTTCTGCTAAGAAGAGTCACTATTGTGCTCCCATTGCCATACACAGTGCAAATAGCACTCGTGTCTGTTCCCAGCAAGTACAGTGTATTGGACTGAAGAGAAGCTACTGTTCTTGTCAGTTTCCTAAGCAGAGTTGAACTAGATATGCCCCGTGTGTGTAGGAAGCACAGTTCTTTTGTTCTGAGCAAGCTCACTGTTCTGGCCCTATAGGAAACACAGGAGAGTAGAAGAGTGCTGTTTTCTCAAAAGCAGAGTGTGTTTCTTGCAAGGCGAGCTAGCGTTTGTTTCCCAGTCCTAAACGGAGTTGAATCCCATGCAGTTTCTGGTCCTACGAGCAAGAGTTGTTTTCTGCTAAGAAGAGTCACTATTGCGCTCCCATTGCCATACACAGTGCAAATAGCACTGGCGTCTGTTCCCAGCAAGTACAGTGTATTGGACTGAAGAGAAGCTACTGTTCTGGTCAGTTTCCTAAGCAGACTTGAACTAGATATGCCCCGTGCGTGTAGGAAGCACAGTTCTTTTGTTCTGAGCAAGCTCACTGTTCTGGCCCTATAGGAAACACAGGAGAGTAGAAGAGTGCTGTTTTCTCAAAAGCAGAGTGTGTTTCTTGCAAGGCGAGCTAGCGTTTGTTTCCCAGTCCTAAACGGAGTTGAATCCCATGCAGTTTCTGGTCCTACGAGCAAGAGTTGTTTTCTGCTAAGAAGAGTCACTATTGCGCTCCCATTGCCATACACAGTGCAAATAGCACTCGCGTCTGTTCCCAGCAAGTACAGTGTATTGGACTGAAGAGAAGCTACTGTTCTGGTCAGTTTCCTAAGCAGAGTTGAACTAGATATGCCCCGTGTGTGTAGGAAGCACAGTTCTTTTGTTCTGAGCAAGCTCACTGTTCTGGCCATATAGGAAACACAGGAGAGTAGAAGAGTGCTGTTTTCTCAAAAGCAGAGTGTGTTTCTTGCAAGGCGAGCTAGCGTTTGTTTCCCAGTCATAAACGGAGTTGAATCCCATGCAGATTCTGGTCCTGCTAGCAAGAGTTGTTTTCTGCTAAGAAGAGTCACTATTGCGCTCCCATTGCCATACACAGTGCAAATAGCTCTCGCGTCTGTTCCCAGCAAGTAGAGCATATTGGACTGAAGAGAAGCTACTGTTCTTGTCAGTTTCCTAAGCAGAGTTGAACTAGATATGCCCCGTGTGTGTAGGAAGCACAGTTCTTTTGTTCTGAGCAAGCTCACTGTTCTGCCCCTATAGGAAACACAGGAGAGTAGAAGAGTGCTGTTTTCTCAAAAGCAGAGTGTGTTTCTTGCAAGGCGAGCTAGCGTTTGTTTCCCAGTCCTAAACGGAGTTGAATCCCATGCAGTTTCTGGTCCTACGAGCAAGAGTTGTTTTCTGCTAAGAAGATTCACTATTGTGCTCCCATTGCCATACACAGTGCAAATAGCACTCGCGTCTGTTCCCAGCAAGTACAGTGTATTGGACTGAAGAGAAGCTACTGTTCTGGTCAGTTTCCTAAGCAGAGTTGAACTAGATATGGCCCGTGTGTGTAGGAAGCACAGTTCTTTTGTTCTGAGCAAGCTCACTGTTCTGGCCCTATAGGAAACACAGGAGAGTAGAAGAGTGCTGTTTTCTCAAAAGCAGAGTGTGTTTCTTGCAAGGCGAGCTAGCGTTTGTTTCCCAGTCCTAAGCGGAGTAGAATCCCATGCAGTTTCTGGTCCTACGAGCAAGAGTTGTTTTCTGCTAAGAAGAGTCACTATTGTGCTCCCATTGCCATACACAGTGCAAATAGCACTCGTGTCTGTTCCCAGCAAGTACAGTGTATTGGACTGAAGAGAAGCTACTGTTCTTGTCAGTTTCCTAAGCAGAGTTGAACTAGATATGCCCCGTGTGTGTAGGAAGCACAGTTCTTTTGTTCTGAGCAAGCTCACTGTTCTGGCCCTATAGGAAACACAGGAGAGTAGAAGAGTGCTGTTTTCTCAAAAGCAGAGTGTGTTTCTTGCAAGGCGAGCTAGCGTTTGTT
>NW_026737134.1:0-49348 GCF_949786415.1 Peromyscus eremicus | reverse complement strand
TCTGTTCCCAGCAAGTACAGTGTATTGGACTGAATAGAAGCTACTGTCTTGTCAGTTTCCTAAGCAGAGTTGAACTAGATATGGTCCGTGTGTGTAGGAAGCACAGTTCTTTTGTTCTGAGCAAGCTCACTGTTCTGGCCCTTTAGGAAACACAGTAGAGTAGAAGAGTGCTCTTTTCTCAAAAGCAGAGTGTGTTTCTTGTAAGGCGAGCTACCGTTTGTTTCACAGTCCTAAATGGATTTGAGTCACATGCAGTTTTTGTCCTACGAGCAAGAGTTGTTTTCTGGTAAGAATAGTCACTATTGCGCTCCAAATGCCATACACAGTGCAAATAGCACTCGCGTTTGTTCCCTTCAAGTACAGTGTATTGGACTGAATAGGAACTACTGTTCTTGTCAGTTTCCTCAGCAGAGTTGAAGTAGATATGGTCCGTGTGTGTAGGAATCACAGTTCTTTTGTTCTGAGCAAGCTCACTATTTGGACCCCATTGGAAACACAGTAGAGAAGAAGAGTGCTCTTTTCTCAAAAGCAGAGTGTGTTTCTTGTAAGGCGAGCTAGCGTTTGTTTCCCAGTCCTAAATGGAGTTGAATCACATGCAGTTTTTGGTCCTACGAGCAAGAGTTTTTTTCTGGTAATAAGAGTCACGAATGCACTCCCATTGCCATACACAGTGCAAATAGCACTTGCATCTGTTCCCAGCAAGTACAGTGAATTGGACTGAAGAGGATCTACTGTTCTTGTCAGTTTCCTATGCAGTGTTGAACTAGATATGGCCCGTGTGTGTAGGAAGATCAGATCTTTTGTTCTGAGCATGCTCACTGTTCGGACCCCATAGGAAACACGGTAGAGTAGAAGAGTGTTCTTTTCTCTAAAGCAGAGTGTGTTTCATGTAAGGCGCGCTAGCATTTGTTTCCCAGTCCTAGATGGAGTTGAATCAAATGCAGTTTCTAGTCCTATGAGCAAGAGTTGTTTTCTGGTAAGGAAAGTCACTATTGTGATCCCTTTGCCATACACAGTGCAAATAGCACTCGTGTCTGTTCCAGCAAGTACAGTGTATTGGACTGAAGAGAAGCTAATGTTCTTCTGAGTTTAGTAAGCGTAGTTGAACTAGATATGGCCCGTGTGTGTAGAAAGCACAGTTCTTTTGTTCTTAGCAATCTCACTGTTCTGGCCCTATAGGAAACACAGTAGAGTAGAAGAGTGCTCTTTTCTCTAAAGCAGAGTGTGTTTCTTGTAAGGCAAGCTCGCGTTTGTTTCCCAGTCCTAAACGGAGTTGAGTCACATGCAGTTTTGGTCCTACGAGCAAGAGTTGTTTTCTGGTAAGAAGAGTCACCATTGCGCTCCATTGTCACACACAGAGCAAATAGCACTGGCGTCTGTTCCCAGCAGGAACAGTGTATTGGACTGAAGAGAGGCTACTGTTCTTGTCAGTTTCCTAAGGGAGTTGTACTAGATATGGCCCGTGTGTGTAGGAAGCACAGTTCTTTTGTTCTGAGCAAGCTCACTGTTTTGGCCCTATAGGAACACAGTAGAGTAGAAGAGTGCTCTTTACTCAAAAGCAGAGTGTGTTTTTTGTAAGGCGAGCTAGAGTTTGTTTCCCAGTCCTAAATGGAGTTGAATCACATGCAGTTTCTGGTCCTAAGAGCAAGAGTTGTTTTCTGGTAAGAAGAGTCACTATTGCGCTCCCATTGCCATACACAGTGCAAATAGCACTCGTGTCTGTTCCCAGCAAGTACAGTGTATTGGACTGAAGAGAAGCTACTGTTCTTGTCAGTTTCCTAAGGGGAGTTGAACTAGTTATGGCCCGTGTGTGTAGGAAGGACAGTTCTTTTGTTCTGAGCAAGCTCACTGTTCTGGCCCTATAGGAAACACAGTAGAGTAGAAGAGTGCTCTTTTCTCAAAAGCAGAGTGTGTTTCTTGTAAGGCGAGCTCGCGTTTGTTTCCCAGTCCTAAACGGAGTTGAATCACATGCAGTTTCTGGTCCTACAAACCAGAGTTGTTTTCTGGTAAGAGGAGTCACTACTGCGCTCCCATTGCCATACACAGTGCTAAAAGCACTCGTGTCTGTTCCCAGGAAGTACAGTGTATTGGAATGAAGAGAAGCTACTGTTCTTGTAAGTTTCCTAAGCGGAGTTGAACTAGATATGGCCCGTGTGTGTAGGAAGCACAGTTCTTTTGTTCTGAGCAAGCTCACTGTTCTGGCCCTATAGGAAACACAGTAGAGTAGAAGAGTGCTCTTTTCTCAAAAGCAGAGTGTTTTTTTTTGTAAGGCGAGTGAGTGTTTGTTTCCCAGTCCTAAATGGAGTTGAATCACATGCAGTTTCTGGTCCTAGGAACCAGAGTTGTTTTCTGGTAAGAGGAGTCACTATTGTGCTCCTATTGCCATACACAGTGCAAATAGCACTCGCGTCTGTTCCCAGCAAGTACAGTGTATTGGATTGAAGAGAAGCTACTGTTCTTGTCAGTTTCCTAAGGGGAGTTGAACTAGATATGGCCCGTGTGTGTAGGAAGCACAGTTCTTTTGTTCTGAGCAAGCACACTGTTCTGGCCCAATAGGAAAAACAGTAGAGTAGAAGGGTGCTCTTTTCTCAAAAGCAGAGTGTGTTTCTTGTAAGGCGAGCTAGAGTTTGTTTCCCAGTCCTAAATGGAATTGAATCACATGCAGTTTCTGGTCCTAAGAGCAAGAGTTGTTTTCTGGTAAGAAGAGTCACTATTGCGCTCCCATTGCCATACACAGTGTAAATAGCACTCGCGTCTGTTCCCAGCAAGTACAGTGTATAGGACTGAAGAGAAGCTACTGTTCTTGTCAGTTTCCTATGGGGAGTTGAACTAGATATGGCCCGTGTGTGTAGAAAGCACAGTTCTTTTGTTCTGAGCAATCTCACTGTTCTGGCCCTATAGGAAACACAGTAGAGTAGAAGAGTGCTCTTTTCTCAAAAGCAGAGTGTGTTTCTTGTAAGGCTAGCTAGAGTTTGTTTCCCAGTCCTAAATGGAGTTGAATCACATGCAGTTTCTAGTCCTACGAACCAGAGTTGTTTTCTGTAAGAGGAGTCACTATTGCGCTCCCATTGCCATACACAGTGCAAATAGCACTCGCGTCTCTTCCCAGCAAGAATAGAGTATGGACTGAAGAGGAGCTACTGTTCTTGTCAGTTTCCTAAGCAGAGTTGAACTAGATATGGCCCGTGTGAAGGAAGCACAGTTCTTTTGTTCTGATCAACCTCACTGTTCTGGCCCTAGAGTAAACACAGTAGAGTAGAAGAGTGCTCTTTTCTCAAAAGCAGAGTGTTTTTCTTGTAAGGTGAGCTAGCGTTTGTTTCCCAGTCCTAAATGGAGTTGAGACACATGCAGTTTTTTTTCCTACGAAAAAGAGTTGTTTTCTGGTAAGGAAAGTCACTATTGCGCTCCCACTGCCATACACAGTACAAATAGCACTCGCGTGTGTTCCCAGCTAGTACAGTGTATCGGACTGAAGAGGAGCTACTGTTCTTGTCAGTTTCCTAAGCAGAGCTGAACTAGATATGGTCCGTGTGTGTAGGAAGCACAATTCTTATGTTCTGAGCAAGCTCACTCTTCTGGCCCTATAGGAAACACAGTAGAGTAGAAGAGTGCTCTTTTCTCTAAAGCAGAGTGTGTTTGTTGTAAGGCGAGCTCGCGTTTGTTTCCCAGTCCTAAACGGAGTTGAGTCACATGCAGTTTTTTGTCCTACGAGCAAGAGTTGTTTTCTGGTAAGAAGAGTCTCTATTGTGCTCCAATTGCCATACACAGTGCAAATAGCACACGCGTCTGTTCCCAGCAAGTACAGTGTATTGGACTGAATAGAAGCTACTGTTCTTGTCAGTATCCTAAGCAGAGTTGAACTAGATATGGTCCGTGTGTGTAGGAAGCACAGTTCTTTTGTTCTGAGCAAGCTCACTGTTCTGGCCCTTTAGGAAACACAGTAGAGTAGAAGAGTGCTCTTTTCTCAAAAGCAGAGTGTGTTTCTTGTAAGGCGAGCTAGCGTTTGTTTCACAGTCCTAAATGGATTTGAGTCACATGCAGTTTTTGGTCCTACGAGCAAGAGTTGTTTTCTGGTAAGAAGAGTCACTATTGCGCTCCAAATGCCATACACAGTGCAAATAGCACTCGCGTTTGTTCCCTTCAAGTACAGTGTATTGGATTGAATAGGAAGTACTGTTCTTGTCAGTTTCCTCAGCAGAGTTGAAGTAGATATGGTCCGTGTGTGTAGGAATCACAGTTCTTTTGTTCTGAGCAAGCTCACTATTTGGACCCCATTGGAAACACAGTAGAGTAGAAGAGTGCTCTTTTCTCAAAAGCAGAGTGTGTTTCTTGTAAGGCGAGCTAGGGTTTGTTTCCCAGTCCTAAAGGAATTGAATCACATGCAGTTTCTGGTCCTACGAGCAAGAGTTGTTTTCTGGTAAGGAAAGTCACTATTGCGTTCCCACTGCCATACACAGTCCAAATAGCACTCGTGTGTGTTCCCAGCAAGTACAGTGTATCGGACTGAAGAGGAGCTACTGTTCTTGTCAGTTTCCTAAGCAGAGTTGAACTAGATATGGCCCGTGTGAAGGAAGCACAGTTCTTTTGTTCTGAGCAAGCTCACTGTTCTGGCCCTATAGGAAACACTGTAGAGTAGAAGAGTGCTCTTTTCTCAAAAGCAGAGTGTGTTTCTTGTAAGGCAAGCTAGAGTTTGTTTCCCAGGCCTAAATGGAGTTGAATCCCATGCAGTTTCTGGTCCTACGAAACAGAGTTGTTTTCTGGTAAGAGGAGCCACTATTGCGCTCCCACTGCCATACACAGTGCAAATAGCACTCGCGTCTGTTCCCAGCAAGTACAGTGTGTTGGACTGAAGAGAAGCTACTGTTCTTGTCAGTTTCCTAATGGGAGTTGAACTAGATATGGCCCATGTGAAGGAAGCACAGTTCTTTTGTTCTGATCAAGCTCACTATTCTGGCCCTAGAGGAAACACAGCAGAGTAGAAGAGTGCTCTTAACTCAAAAGCAGAGTGTTTTTCTTGTAAGGCGAGCTAGCATTTGTTTCCCAGTCCTAAATGGAGTTGAGACACATGCAGTTTTTGGTCCTACGAGCAAGAGTTTTTTTCTAGTAATAAGAGTCACGAATGCACTCCCATTGCCATACACAGTGCAAATAGCACTTGCATCTGTTCCCAGCAAGTACAGTGAATTGGACTGAAGAGGATCTACTGTTCTTGTCAGTTTCCTATGCAGTGTTGAACTAGATATGGCCCGTGTGTGTAGGAAGATCAGATCTTTTGTTCTGAGCATGCTCACTGTTCGGACCCCATAGGAAACAAAGTAGAGTAGAAGAGTGCTCTTTTCTCAAAAGCAGAGTGTGTTTCATGTAAGGCGCGCTAGCATTTGTTTCCCAGTCCTAAATGGAGTTGAATCAAATGCAGTTTCTGGTCCTATGAGCAAGAGTTGTTTTCTGGTAAGGAAAGTCACTATTGTCCTCCCTTTGCCATACACAGTGCAAATAGCACTCGCGTGTGTTCCCAGCTAGTGCAGTGTATCGGACTGAAGAGGAGCTACTGTTCTTGTCAGTTTCCTAAGCAGAGTTGAACTACATATGGTCCGTGTGTGTAGGAAGCACAGTTCTTTTGTTCTGAGCAAGCTCACTGTTGTGGCCCTATAGGAAACACAGTAGAGTAGAAGAGTGCTCTTTTCTCAAAAGCAGAGTGTGTTTCTTGTAAGGCGAGCTAGCGTTTTTTTCCCAGTCCTAAATGGAGTTGAATCACATGCAGTTTCTGGTCCTACGAACCAGAGTTGTTTTCTGGTAAGAGGAGTCACTATTGTGCTCCCATTGCCATACACAGTACAAATAGCACTCGTGTCTGTTCCCAGCAAGTACAGTGGATTGGAATGAAGAGAAGCTACTGTCCATGTCAGTTTCCTAAGCAGAGTTGAACTAGATATGGCCCGTGTGAAGGAAGCACAGTTCTTTTGTTCTAATCAAGCTCACTGTTCTGGCCCTAGAGGAAACACAGTAGAGTAGAAGAGTGCTCTTTTCTCAAAAGCAGAGTGTTTTTCTTGTAAGGCGAGCTAGCGTTTGTTTCCCAGTCCAAAATGGAGTTGAGACACATGCAGTTTTTGGTCCTACGAGCAAGAGTTTTTTTCTGGTAATAAGAGTCACTAATGCACTCCCATTGCCATACACAGTGTAAATAGCCCTCGCGTGTGTTCCCAGCAAGTACAGTGTATTGGACTGAAGAGAAGCTACTGTTCTTGTCAGTTTCCTAAGGGGAGTTGAACTAGATATGGCCCGTGTGTGTACGAAGCACAGTTCTTTTGTTCTGAGCAAGCTCACTGTTCTGGCCCTATAGGAAACACAGTAGAGTAGAAGTGTGCTCTTTTCTCAACAGCAGAGTGTGTTTCTTGTAAGGCGAGCGAGTGTTTGTTTCCCAGTCCTAAATGGAGTTGAATCACATGCAGTTTCGGGTCCTAAGTGCAAGAGTTGTTTTCTGGTAAGAAGAGTCACTATTGAACTCCCATTGCCATACACAGTGTAAATAGCACTAGCGTCTGTTCCCGGCAAGTACAGTGTATTGGATTGAAGAGAAGCTACTGTTCTTGACAGTTTCCTAAGCGGAGTTGAACTAGATATGTCCCGTGTGTGTAGGAAGCACAGTTCTTTTGTTCTGAGTAAGCTCACTGTTCTGGCCCTATAGGAAACACAGTAGAGTAGAAGAGTGCTCTTTTCTCAAAAGCAGAGTGTGTTTCTTGTAAGGCGAGCTAGCGTTTGTTTCCCAGTCCTAAATGGAGTTGAATCACATGCAGTTTCTGGTCTTACGAGCAAGAGTTTTTTTCTGGTAGGAAGAGTCACTATTGCGCTCCCGTTGCCATACACAGTACAAATAGCACTCGCGTCTGTTCCCAGCAAGTACAGTGTATTGGACTGAAGAGAAGCTACTGTTCTTGTCAGTTTCCTAAGGGGAGTTGAACTAGATATGGCCCGTGTGTGTAGGAAGCACAGTTCTTTTGTTCTGAGCAAGCTCACTGTTCTGGCCCTATAGGAAACACAGTAGAGTAGAAGAGTGCTCTTTTCTCAAAAGCAGAGTGTGTTTCTTGTAAGGCGAGCTAGTGTTTGTTTCCCAGTCCTAAATGGAGTTGAATCACATGCAGTTTCTGGTCCTACGAACCAGAGTTGTTTTCTGGTAAGAGGAGTCACTATTGTGCTCCCATTGCCATACAAAGTACAAATAGCACTCGTGTCTGTTCCCAGCAAGTACAGTGGATTGGAATGAAGAGAAGCTACTGTTCTTGTCAGTTTCGTAAGAGGAGTTGAACTAGATATGACCCGTGTGTGTAGAAAGCACAGTTCTTTTGTTCTGAGCAAGCTCACTGTTCTGGCCCTATAGGAAACACAGTAGAGTAGAAGAGTTTTCTTTTCTTTAAAGCAGAGTGTGTTTCTTGTAAGGCGAGCTAGAGTTTGTTTCCCAGTCCTAAATGGAGTTGAATGACATGCAGTTTCTGGTCCTACCAGCAAGAGTTGTTTTATGGTAAGAAGAGTCACTATTGTGCTCACATTTTCATAAACAGTGCAATTAGCACTGGCGTCTGTTCCCAGCGTGTACAGTGTATTGGACTGACGAGTAGCTACTGTTCTTGTCAGGTTCCTAAGCAGAGTTGAACTAGATATAGCCGTGTGTGTAGGAAGCACAGTTCTTTTGTTCTGAGCAAGCTCACTGTTCTGGCCCTATAGGAAACACAGTAGAATAGAAGAGTGCTCTTTTCTCTAGAGCAGAGTGTGTTTTTTGTAAGGCGAGCTAGAGTTTGTTTCCTAGTCCTAAATGGAGGTGAATGACATGCAGTTTCTGGTCCTATGAACCAGAGTTGTTTGCTGGTAAGAGGAGTCAATATTGCGCTCCCATTGCCATACACAGTGCAAAGAGCACTCGCGTCTGTTCCCAGCAAGTACAGTGTATTGGACTGAAGAGAAGCTACTGTTCTTGTCAGTTTCCTAAGGGGAGTTGAACTAGATATGGCCTGTGTGTGTAGGAAGCACTGTTCTTTTGTTCTGAGCAAGCTCACTGTTCTGGCCCTATAGGAAACACAGTAGAGTAGAAGAGTGCTCTTTTCTCAAAAGCAGAGTGTGTTTCTTCTAAGGCGAGCTAGAGTTTGTTTCTCAGTCCTAAATGGAGTTGTATCACATGCAGTTTCTGGTCCTACGAGCAGGAGTTGTTTTCTGGTAAGAAGAGTCACTATTGCACTCCCATTGCCATACACAGAGCAAATAGCACTCGCGTCTGTTCAAAGCAAGTACAGTGTATTGGACTGAAGAGAAGCTACTGTTCTTGTCAGTTTCCTAAGGGGAGTTGAACTAGATATGGCCCGTGTGTGTAGGAAGCACAGTTCTTTTGTTCTGAGCAAGCTCACTGTTCTGGCCCTATAGGAAACACAGTAGAGTAGAAGAGTGCTCTTTTCTCAAAAGCGGAGTGTGTTTCTTGTAAGGCGAGCTAGAGTTTGTTTCCCAGTCCTAAGTGGAGTTGAATCACATGCAGTTTCTCATCCTATGAGCAAGAGTTGTTTTACGGTAAGAAGAGACACTATTGCTCTGCCATTGTCACACACAGGACAAATACCACTGGCGTCTGTTCCCAGCATGTACAGTGTATTGGACTGAAGAGGAGCTGCTGTTCTTGTCAGGTTGCAAAGCAGAGTTGAACTAGATATGGTCCATGTGTGTAGGAAGCACAGTTGTTTTGTACTGAGCAAGCTCACTGTTTGGACACCATAGGAAACACAGTAGAGTAGAAGTGTGCTCTTTTCTCAAAAGCAGAGTGTGTTTCTTGTAAGGCGAGCTAGCGTTTGTTTCCCAGTCGTAAATGGAGTTGAATCCCATGCAGATTCTGGTCCTACAAGCAAGAGTTATTTTCTGGTAAGAAGAGTCACTATTGCGCTGCCATTGCCATACACAGGACAAATAGCACTGTTGTCTGTACCCAGCAGTACAGTGTATTGGACTGAAGAGGATCTGCTGTTCTTGTCAGGTTTTTAAGCAGAATTGAACTAGGTATGGCGGTGTGTGTAGGAAGCATGTTTTTTTTTGTTCTGAGCAAGCTCACTGTTTGGACCTCATAGGAAACACAGTAGAGTAGAAGAGTACTCTTTTTTCTAAAGCAGAGTGTATTTCTTATAAGGCGAGCTAGCGTTTGTTTCCTAGTCCTAAATGGAGTTCAATCACAGGCAGTTTCCGGTCCTATGAGCAAGAGTTGTTTTCTGGTAAGGAAAGTCACTATTGTGCTCCCATTGCCATACACTGTACAAATAGCACTCGCGTCTCTTCCCAGCAAGTACAGTGTATTGGACTGAATAGGAGCTACTGTTCTTGTCAGTTTCCTAAGCAGAGTTGAACTAGATATGGTCGGTGTGTGTGGGAAGCACAGTTCTTTTGTTCTGAGCAAGCTCACTGTTTGGACCCCATAGGAAAAACAGTAGAGTAGAAGAGTGCTCTTTTCTCAAAAGCAGAGTGTGTTTCTTGTAAGGCTAGCTAGCGTTTGTTTCCCAGTCCTAAATGGAGTTGAATCCCATGCAGTTTCTGTTCCTACGAGCAAGAGTTGTTTTCTGGTAAGAAGAGTCATTATTGCGCTGCCATTGCCCTACACAGTACAAATAGCACTGGCGTCTGTTCCCAGCAAGTACAGTGTATTGGACTGAATAGGAGCTACTGTTCTTGTCAGGTTCCTAAGCAGAGTTGAACTAGATATGGTCCATGTGTGTAGGAAGCACAGTTGTTTTGTTCTGAGCAAGCTCACTGTTTGGACATCATAGGAAACACAGTAGAGTAGAAGAGTGCTCTTTTCTCAAAAGCAGAGTGTGTTTCTTGTAAGGCGAGCTAGCGTTTGTTTCCCAGTCGTAAATGGAGTTGAATCCCATGCAGTTTCTGGTCCTACGAGCAAGAGTTGTTTTCTTTCAAGAAGAGTCACTATTGTGCTGCCATTGCCATACACAGGACAAATAGCACTGTTGTCTGTTTCCAGCAGTACAGTGTATTGGACTGAAGAGGATCTACTGTTCTTGTCAGGTTCCTAAGCAGAATTGAACTAGGAATGGCTGTGTGTGTAGGAAGCACGTTTTTTTTTGTTCTGAGCAAGCTCACTGTTCGGACCTCATAGGAAACACAGTAGAGTAGAAGAGTGCTCTTTTCTCCAAAGCAGAGTGTGTTTCTTGTAAGGCGAGCTAGCATTTGTTTCCTAGTCCTAAATGGAGTTCAATCACAGGCAGTTTCCGGTCCTATGAGCAAGATTTGTTTTCTGGTAAGGGAAGTCACTATTGTGCTCCCATTGCCATACACAGTGCAAATAGCACTCGCGTCTGTTCGCAGCAAGTACAGTGTATTGGACTGAATAGGAGCTACTGTTCTTGTCAGTTTCCTAAGCAGAGTTGAACTAGATATGGTCGGTCTGTGTAGGAAGCACAGTTCTTCTGTTCTGAGCAAGCTCAAAGTTTGGACCCCATAGGAAACACAGTAGAGTAGAAGAGTGCTCTTTTTTCAAAAGCAGAGTGTGTTTCTTGTAAGACGAGCTAGCGTTTGTTTCACAATCCTAAACGGAGTTGAATCCCATGCAGTTTCTGGTCCTACGAGCAAGAGTTGTTTTCTGGTAAGAAGACTCAATATTGTGCTGCCATTGCCATACACAGGACAAATAGCACTGGCGTCTGTTCCCAGCAAGTACAGTGTATTGGACTGAAGAGGATCTACTGTTCTTGTCAGGTTCCTAAGCAGAATTGAACTAGATATGACCGTGTGTGTAGGAAGCACAGTTCTTTTGTTCTTAACAAGTTCACTGTTCGGACCTCTTAGGAAACACAGTAGAGTAGAAGAGTGCTTTTTTCTCTAAATCAGAGTGTGTTTCTTGTAAGGCGAGCTAGCGTTTGTTTCCCAGTCCTAAATGGAGTTGAGTCACATGCAGTTTTTTGTCCTATGAGCAAGAGTTGTTTTCTGGTAAGACGAGTCACTATTGTGCTCCAATAGCCATACACAGTGCAAATAGCACTCGCGTCTGTTCCCCGCAAGTACAGTGTATTGGACTGAAGAGGAGCTACTTTTCTTGTCAGTTTCCTAAGCAGAGTTGAACTAGATATGGCCCGTGTGTAGGAAACACAGTTCTTTTGTTCTGAGCAACCTCACTGTTCTGGCCCTATAGGAAACACAGTAGAGTAGAAGAGTGCTCTTTTCTCTAAAGCAGAGTGTGTTTCCTGTAAGGCGAGCTAGCGTTTGTTTCCCAGTCCTTAATGGAGTTGAAACACATGGAGTTTCTGGTCCTACGAGCAAGAGTTGTTTTATGGTAAGAAGAGTCACTATTGTGCTGCCATTGCCATACTCAGGACAAATAGCACTGGCGTCTGTTCCAAGCAAGTACAGTGTATTGGACTGAAGAGGATCTACTGTTCTTGTCAGATTCCTAAGCAGAATTGAACTAGATATGGCCATGTGTGTAGGAAGCACAGTTTTTTGTTCTGAGCAAGCTCACTCTTCGGCCCCATAGGAAACACAGTAGAGTAGAATTGTGCTCTTTTCTCAAAAGCAGAGTGTGTTTCTTGTAAGGCGAGCTAGCGTTTGTTTCCCAGTCCTAAATGGAGTTGAATCACATGCAGTTTCTGGTCCTACGAGCAAGAGTTGTTTTCTAGTAAGGAAAGACACTACTGCGCTCCCATTGCCATACACAGTGCAAATAGCACTCGCGTCTGTTCCCAGCAAGTACAGTGTATCAGACTGAAGAGGAGCTACTGTTCTTGTCAGTTTCCTAAGCAGAGTTGAACTAGATATGGTCGGTGTGTGTGGGAAGCACAGTTCTTTTGTTCTGAGCAAGCTCACTGTTTGTACCCCATAGGAAACACAGTAGAGTAGAAGAGTGCTCTTTTCTCAAAAGCAGAGTGTGTTTCTTGTAAGGCTAGCTAGCGTTTGTTTCCCAGTCCTAAATGGAGTTGAATCCCATGCAGTTTCTGGTCCTACGAGCAAGAGTTGTTTTCTGGTAAGAAGAGTCAATACTGTGCTGCCATTGCCTACACAGGACAAATAGCACTGGCGTCTGTTCACAGCAAGTACAGTGTATCAGACTGAAGAGGAGCTACTGTTCTTGTCAGTTTCCTAAGCAGAGTTGAACGAGATATGTCCCGCGTGTGTAGGAGGCACAGTTCTTTTGTTCTGAGCAAGCTCACTGTTTGGACCCCATAGGAAACACAGTAGAGTAGAAGAGTGCTCTTTTCTCAAAAGCAGAGTGTGTTTCTTGTAAGGCGAGCTAGCGTTTGTTTCCCAGTCCTAAATGGAGTTGAATCACATGCAGTTTCTGGTCCTACAAGCAAGAGTTGTTTTCTGGTAAGAAGAGTCACTATTGTGCTGCCATTGCCATACACAGGACAAACGACACTGATGTCTTTTCCCAGCAAGTACAGTGTATTGGACGGAAGAGGATCTATTGTTCTTGTCAGGTTCCTAAGCAGTCTTGAAGTAGATATGGCCGTGTGTGTAGGAAGCACAGTTTTTTTGTTCTGAATCACATGCAGTTTCTGGTCCTACGAGCAAGAGTTGTTTTCTGGTAAGGAAAGTAACTATTGTGCTCCCATTGCCATACACAGTGCAAATAGCACATGCGTCTGTTCCCAGCAAGTACAGTGTATCGGACTGAAGAGGAGCTACTGTTCTTGTCAGTTTCCTAAGCAGAGTTGATCTAGATATGGTCGGTGTGTGTAGGAAGCACAGTTCTTTTGTTCTGAGCAAGCTCACTGTTTGGACTCCATAGGAAACACAGTAGAGTAGAAGAGTGCTCTTTTCTCTAAAGCAGAGTGTTTTTCTTTTAAGGTGAGCTTGTGTTTATTTCCCAGTCCTAAATGGAGTTGAGTCACATACAGTTTTTGGTCCTACGAGCAAGAGTTGTTTTCTGGTAAGAAGAGTCACTATTGTGCTCCAAATGCCATATACAGTGCAAATAGCACATGCGTCTGTTCCCATTAAGTACAGTGTATCGGACTGAAGAGGAGCTACTGTTCTTGTCAGTTTCCTAAGCAGAGTTGATCTAGATATGGTCGGTGTGTGTAGGAAACACAGTTCCTTTGTTCAGAGCAAGCTCACTGTTTGGACCCCATAGGAAACACAGTAGAGTAGAAGAGTGCTCTTTTCTCTAAAGCAGAGTGTTTTTCTTTTAAGGCGAGCTCGCGTTTGTTTCCCAGTCCTAAATGGAGTTGAGTCACATACAGTTTTTGGTCCTACGAGCAAGAGTTGTTTTCTGGTAAGAAGATTCACTATTGCGCTCCAAATGCCATATACAGTGCAAATAGCACTGGCGTCTGTTCCCAGCAAGAACAGTGTATTGGACTCAATAGGAGCTACTGTTCTTGTCAGTTTCCTAAGCAGAGTTGAACTAGATATGGTCCATGTGTGTAGGAAGCACAGTTCTTTTCTTCTGAGCAAGCTCACTGTTTGGACCCCAAAGGAAACACAGTAGAGTAGAAGAGTGCTCTTTTCTCAAAAGCAGAGTGTGTTTCTTGTAAGGCGAGCTAGCGTTTGTTTCCCAGTCCTAAATGGAGTTGAATCACATGCAGTTTCTGGCCCTAAGAGCAAGAGTTGTTTTCTGGTAAGAAGAATCACTATTGTGCTCCAATTGCAATACACAGTGCAAAAAGCACTCGCGTCTGTTCCCCGCAAGTACGGTGTATTGGACTGAAGAGGAGCTACTGTTCTTGTCAGGTTCCTAAGCAGAATTGAACTAGATATGGCCGTGGGTGTAGGAAGCACAGTTCTTTTTTTCTGAGCAAGTTCACTGTTCAGACCTCTTAGGAAACACAGTAGAGTAGAAGAGTGCTTTTTTCTCTAAATCAGAGTGTGTTTCTTGTAAGGCAAGCTAGTGTTTGTTTCCCAATCCTAAATGGAGTTGAATCACATGCAGTTTCTGGTCCTAAGAGCAAGAGTTGTTTTCTGGTAAGAAGAGTCACTATTATGCTCCCATTGTCATACACAGGGCAAATAGCACTCGTGTCTCTTCCCTGCATGTACAGTGTATTGGACTGAAGAGTTCTACTGTTCTTTTCAGTTTCCTAAGCAGAGTTGATCTAGATATGGTCGGTGTGTGTAGAAAGCACAGTTCTTTTGTTCTGAGCAAGCTCACTGTTTGGACCCCATAGGAAACACCGTAGAGTAGAAGAGTGCTCTTTTCTCTAAAGCAGAGTGTGTTTCTTGTAAGGCGAGCTAGCGTTTGTTTCCCAGTCCTAAATGGAGTTGAATCACATGAAGTTTCTGGTCCAACGAGCAAGAATTGTTTTCTGGTAAGAAGAGTCACTATTGTGCTGCCATAGCAATACACAGGACAAATAGCACTGGCGTCTGTTCCCAGCAAGTACAGTGTATTGGACTGAAGAGGATCTACTGTTCTTGTCAGGTTCCTAAGCACACTTGAACTAGATATGGCCGTGTGTGTAGGAAGCACAGTTTTTTTTGTTCTGATCAAGCTCACTGTTCGGACCCCATAGGAAACACAGTAGTGTAGAAGAATGCTCTTTTCTCAAAAGTAGAGTGTGTTTCTTGTAAGGCGAGCTAGCGTTTGTTTCCCAGTCCTAAATGGAGTTGAATCACATGCAGTTTCCGGTCCTATGAGCAAGAGTTGTTATCTGGTAAAGAAAGTCACTATTGTGCTCCCCTTGCCATACACAGTGCAAATAGCTCTAGCGTCTGTTCCCAGCAAGTACAGTGTATCGGACTGAAGAGGAGCTACTGTTCTTGTCAGTTTCCTAAGCAGATTTGAACTAGATATGGCCCGTGTGTGTAGGAAGCACAGTTCTTATGTTCTGTTTAAGCTCACTGTTCTGGCCCTATAGGAAACACAGTAGAGTAGAAGGGTGCTCTTTTCTCAAAAGCAGAGTGTGTTTCTTGGAAGGCGAGCTAGCATTTGTTTCCCAGTCCTAAATGGAGTTGAGTCACATGCAGTTTTTTGTCCTATGAGGAAGAGTTGTTTTCTGGTAAGACGAGTCACAATTGTGCTCCAATTGCCTTACACAGTGCAAAAAGCTCTCGTGTCTGTTCCCCGCAAGTACGGTGTATTGGACTGAAGAGGAGCTACTGTTCTTGTGAGTTTCCTAAGCAGAGTTGAAATAGATATGGCTCGTGCGTGTAGGAAGCACAGTTCTTTTGTTCTGAGCAAGCTCAATGTTCGGACACCATAGGAAACACAGTAGAGTAGAAGAGTGCTCTTTTCTCAAAAGCAGAGTGTGTTTCATGTAAGGCAAGCTAGCAATTGTTTCCCTGTCCAAAATTGAGTTGAATCACATGCAGTTTCTGGTCCTACGAGCAAGAGTTGTTTTCTGGTAAGGAAAGTCACTATTGCGCTCCCATTGCCATACACAGTGCAAATAGCACTCGCGTCTGTTCCCAGCAATTACAGTGTATTGGACTGAAGAGGAGCTACTGTTCTTGTCAGTTTCCTAAGCATAGTTGAACTAGATATGTCCCGTGTGTGTAGGATGCACAGTTCTTTTGTTCTGAGCAAGCACACTGTTCGGAAAATGTAGGAAACACAGTAGAGGAGAAGACTGCTCTTTTCTCAAAAGCAGAGTGTGTTTCTTGTAAGGCGAGCTAGCGTTTGTTTCCCAGTCCTAAATGGAGTTGAATCACATGCAGTTTCTGGTCCTACGAGCAAGAGTTGTTTTCTGGTAAGGAAAGTCACTATTGCGCTCCCATTGCCATACAGAGTGCAAATAGTACTCGCGTCTGTTCCCAGCAAGTACAGTGTATCGGACTGAAGAGGAGCTACTGTTCTTGTCAGTTTCCTAAGCACAGTTGAACTAGATATGGCCCGTGTGTGAAGGAAGCACAGTTCTTATGTTCTGAGCAAGCTCACTGTTGTGGCCCTATAGGAAACACAGTAGAGTAGAAGAGTGCTCTTTTCTCCAAAGCAGAGTGTGTTTCTGGTAAGGCGACCTAGCGTTTGTTTCCCAGTCCTAAATGGAGTTGAATCACATGCAGTTTCTGGTCCTACGAGCAAGAGTTGTTTTCTGGTAAGAAGAGTCACTATTGCGCTCCCATTGCCATACACAGTGCAAATAGCACTCGCGTCTGCTCTCAGCAAGTACAGTGTATTTGATTGAAGAGGAGCTACTGTTCTTGTCAGTTTCCTAAGCAGACTTGAACTAGATATGGCCTGTGTGTGTAGGAAGCACAGTTCATTTGTTCTGAGCAAGCTCACTGTTCGGACCCCGTAGGAAAAACAGTAGAGTAGAAGAGTGCTCTTTTCTCAAAAGGAGAGTGTGTTTCTTGTAAGGCGAGCTAGCTTTTGTTTCCCAGTTGTAAATGAGGTTGAATCACATGCAGTTTCTGTTCCTACGAGTAGAGTTGTTTTTTGGTGAGAAAAGTCACTATTGCGCTCCCATTGCCATACACAGTGCAAATAGCACTTGCGTCTGTTCCAATCAAGTACAGTGTATTGGACTGAAGAGGAGATACTGTTCTTGTCAGTTTCCTGAGCAGAGTTGAACTAGATATGGCCCGTGTGTATAGGAAGCACAGTTCTTTTGTTCTGAGCAAACTAACTTTCTGGCCCTATAGGAAACACAGTAGAGTAGATGAGTGCTCTTTTCTCAAAAGCAGAGTGTGTTTCATGTAAGGCGAGCTAGCGTTTGTTTCGCAGTCCTAAATGGATTTGAATCACATGCAGTTTTCGTTCCTATGAGCAATACTTGTTTTCTGGTAAGGAAAGTCACTATTGTGCTCCCTTTGCCATACACAGTGCAAATAGCAATCGTGTCTGTTCCCAGCAAGTACAGTGTATTGGACTGAAGAGGAGCTACTGTTCTTGTCAGTTTCCTAAACAGAATTGAACTAGATATGGCCTGTGTGTGTAGGAAGCACAGTTCTTTTGTTCTGAGCAAGCTCACTGTTTGGACCCCATAGATAACACAGTAGAGTAGAAGAGTGCTCTTTTCTCAAAAGCAGAGTGTGTTTCTTGTAAGGCGAGCTAGCGTTTGTTTCCCAGTCCTAAATGGAGTTGAATCACATGCAGTTTCTGGTCCTACGAGCAAGAGTTGTTTTCTGGTAAGAAGAGTCACTATTGTGCTCCCATTGTCATACACAGTGCAAATAGCCCTTGCATCTGTTCCCAGCAAGTACAGTGTATTGGACTGAAGAGGAGCTACTGTTTTTGTCAGTTTCCTAAGCAGAGTTGAACTAGATATGACCTGTGTGTGTAGGAAGCACAATTCTTTTGTTCTGAGCAAGCTCACTGTTTGGACCCCATAGGAAACACAGTAGAGTAGATGTGTGCCTTATTCTCAAAAGCAGAGCGTGTTTCTTGTAAGGCGAGCTAGCGTTTGTTTCCCAGTCCTAAGTGGATTGAATCATATGCAGTTTCTGGTCCTACGAGCAAGAGTTGTTTTCTTGTAAGAAGAGTCACTATTGTGCTCCCATTGCCGTACACAGTGCAAATAGCACTCGCGTCTGTTCCCAGCAAGTACAGTGTATTGGACTGAAGAGGAGCTACTGTTCTCGTCAGTTTCCTAAGCAGAGTTGAACTAGATATGGCCCGTGTGTGTAAGAAGCACAGTTCTTTTGTTCTGAGCAAGCTCACTGTTCGGACCCCATAGGAAACACAGTAGAGTAGATGAGTGCTCTTTTCTCAAAAGCCGAGTGTGTTTAGTGTAAGACGACCTAGCGTTTGCTTCCCAGTCCTAAATGGAGTTGAATCACATGCAGTTTCTGGTCCTACGAGCAAGAGTTGTTTTCTGGTAAGAAGAGTCACTATTGCGCTCCCATTGCCATACACAGTGCAAATAGCACTCGCGTCTGCTCTCAGCAAGTACAGTGTATTTGATTGAAGAGGAGCTACTGTTCTTGTCAGTTCCTTAGCAGACTTGAACTAGATATGGCCCGTGTGTGTAGGAAGCACAGTTCATTTGTTCTGAGCAAGCTCACTGTTCGGACCCCGTAGGAAAAACAGTAGAGTAGAAGAGTGCTCTTTTCTCAAAAGGAGAGTGTGTTTCTTGTAAGGCGAGCTAGCTTTTGTTTCCCAGTCGTAAATGAAGTTGAATCACATGCAGTTTCTGTTCCTTCGAGTAGAGTTGTTTTTTGGTGAGAAAAGTCACTATTGCGCTCCCATTGCCATACACAGTGCAAATAGCACTTGCGTCTGTTCCAATCAAGTACAGTGTATTGGACTGAAGAGGAGATACTGTTCTTGTCAGTTTCCTGAGCAGAGTTGAACTAGATATGGCCCGTGTGTATAGGAAGCACAGTTCTTTTGTTCTGAGCAAACTAACTTTCTGGCCCTATAGGAAACACAGTAGAGTAGATGAGTGCTCTTTTCTCAAAAGCAGAGTGTGTTTCTTGTAAGGTGAGATAGCGTTTGTTTCCCAGTCCTAAATGGCGTTGAATCACATGCAGTTTCTGGACGTACAAGCAAGAGTTGTTTTCTGGTAAGGAAAGTCACAATTGCGCTCCCATTGTCATACACAGGACAAATAGCACTGGCGTCTGTTCCCAGCATGTACAGTGTATTGGACTGAAGAGGATCTACTGTTCTTGTCAGTTTCCTAAGCACAATTGAACTAGATACGGCCATGTGTGTAGGAAGCACAGTTCTTTTGTTCTGAGCAAGCTCACTGTTCTGGCCCTATAGGAAACACAGTAGAGTAGAAGAGTGCATATTTCTCAAAAGCAGAGTGTGTTTCTTATAAGGCAAGATAGCGTTTGCTTCCCAGACCTAAATGGAGTTGAATCACATGCAGTTTCTGGTCCTACGAGCAAGAGTTGTTTTCTGGTAAGAAGAGTCACTATTGCGCTCCCATTGCCATACACAGTGCAAATAGCACCGGCGTCTGTACCCAGCATGTACAGCGTATTGGACTGAAGAGGATCTACTGTTCTTGTCAGTTTCCTAAGCAGAGTTGAACTAGATATGGCCCGTGTGTGTAGGAAGCACAGTTCTTTTGTTCTCAGCAAGCTCACTGTTTGAACCCCATAGGAAACACAGTAGAGTAGAAGAGTGCTCTTTTCTCAAAAGCAGAGTGTGTTTCTTGTAAGGCGAACTAGCGTTTGTTTCCAAGTCCTAAATGGAGTTGAATCCCATGCAGTTTCTGTTCCTACGAGCAAGAGTTGTTTTATGGTAAAAATAGTCACTATTGCGCTCTTTTTGCCATACACAGTGCAAATAGCCCTCGCGTCTGTTCCCAGCAAGTACAGTGTATTGGACTGAAGAGGAGCTACTGTTCTTGTCAGTTTCCTAAGCAGACTTGAACTAGATATGGCCCGTGTGTGTAGGAAGCACAGTTCTTTTGTTCTCAGCAAGCTCACTGTTCGGACCCCATAGAAAACACAGTAGAGTAGAAGAGTGCTCTTTTCTCAAAAGCGTAGTGTGTTTCTTGTAATGCGAGCTAGCCTTTGTTTCGCAGTCCTAAATGGAGTTGAATCACATGCAGTTTCCGTTCCTACGAGCAATAGTTGTTTTCTAATAAGGAAAGTCACTATTGTGCTCCCTTTGCCATACACAGTGCAAATAGCACTCGCATCTGTTCTCAGCAAGTACAGTGTATTGGACTGAAGAGGAGCTACTGTTCTTGTCAGTTTCCTAAGCAGAATTGAACTAGATATGGCCCGTGTGTGTAGGAAGCACAGTTCTTTTGTTCTGAGCAAGCTCACTGTTTGGACCCCATAGAAAACACAGTAGAGTAGAAGAGTGCTCTTTTCTCAAAAGCAGAGTGTGTTTCTTGTAAGGCGAGCTAGCATTTGTTTCCCAGTCCTAAATGGAGTTGAGTCACATGCAGTTTCTGGTCCTACGAGCAAGAGTTGTTTTCTTGTAAGAAGAGTCACTATTGTGCTCCCATTGCCGTACACAGTGCAAATAGCACTCGCTTCTGTTCCCAGTAAGTACAGTGTATTGGACTGAAGAGGAGCTACAGTTCTTGTCAGTTTCCTAAGCAGAGTTGAACTAGATATGGCCCGTGTGTGTAGGAAGCACAGTTCTTTTGTTCTCAGCAAGCTCACTGTTCGGACCCCATAGAAAACACAGTCGAGTAGCAGAGAGCTCTTTTCTCAAAAGCAGAGTGTGTTTCTTGTAAGTCTAGCTAGCGTTTGTTTCCCAATCCTAAATGGAGTTGAATCACTTCCAGTTTCTGGTCCTACGAGCAAGAGTAGTTTTCTGGTAAGAAGAGTCAATATTGCGCTCCCATTGTCATACACAGGGCAAATAGCACTGGCGTCTCTTCCCAGCATGTACAGTGTATTGGACTGAAGAGGAGCTACTGTTCTACTCAGGTTCCTAAGCAGAGTTGAACTAAATATGGCCTGTGTGTGTAGGAAGCACAGTTCTTTTGTTCTCAGCAAGCTCACTGTTCGGACCCCACAAAAAACACAGTAGAGCAGAAGAGTGCTCTTTTCTCAAAAGCAGAGTGTGTTTCTTGTAGGGCGAGCTAGCGTTTGTTTCCCAGTCCTAAATGGAGTTGAATCACATGCAGTTTCTGGTCCTACGAGCAAGAGTTGTTTTCTGGTAAGAAGAGTCACTATTGTGCTCCCATTGTCATACACAGTGCAAATAGCCCTTGCATCTGTTCCCAGCAAGTACAGTGTATTGGACTGAAGAGGAGATACTGTTTTTGTCAGTTTCCTAAGCAGAGTTGAACTAGATATGACCTGTGTGTGTAGGAAGCACAATTCTTTTGTTCTGAGCAAGCTCACTGTTTGGACCCCATAGGAAACACAGTAGAGTAGATGTGTGCCTTATTCTCAAAAGCAGAGCGTGTTTCTTGTACGGCGAGCTAGCGTTTGTTTCCCAGTCCTAAGTGGATTGAATCAAATGCAGTTTCTGGTCCTACGAGCAAGAGTTGTTTTCTTGTAAGAAGAGTCACTATTGTGCTCCCATTGCCGTACACAGTGCAAATAGCACTCGCGTCTGTTCCCAGCAAGTACAGTGTATTGGACTGAAGAGGAGCTACTGTTCTCGTCAGTTTCCTAAGCAGAGTTGAACTAGATATGGCCCATGTGTGTAAGAAGCACAGTTCTTTTGTTCTGAGCAAGCTCACTGTTCGGACCCCATAGGAAACACAGTAGAGTAGATGAGTGCTCTTTTCTCAAAAGCTGAGTGTCTTTAGTGTAAGACGACCTAGCATTTGCTTTCCCAGTCCTAAATGGAGTTGAATCACATGCAGTTTCTGGTCCTACGAGCAAGAGTTGTTTTCTGGTAAGAAGAGTCACTATTGCGCTCCCATTGCCATACACAGTGCAAATAGCACTCGCGTCTGCTCTCAGCAAGTACAGTGTATTTGATTGAAGAGGAGCTACTGTTCTTGTCAGTTTCCTAAGCAGACTTGAACTAGATTTGGCCCGTGTGTGTAGGAAGCACAGTTCATTTGTTCTGAGCAAGCTCACTGTTCGAACCCCATAGGAAACACAGTAGAGTAGAAGAGTACTCTTTTCTCAAAAGCAGAGTGTGTTTCATGTAAGGCGATCTAGCGTTTGTTTCCCAGTCCTAAATGGAGTTGAATCACATGCAGTTTCTGGTCATACGAGCAAGAGTTGTTTTCTGGTAAGAAGAGTCACTATTGTGCTACCATTGTCACACACAGGGCAAATAGCACTGGCGTCTCTTCCCAATATGTACAGTCTATTGGACTGAAGAGGTTCTACTGTTCTTGTCAGTTTCCTAAGCAGAGTTGAACTAGATATGGCCCGTGTGTGTAAGAAGCACAGTTCTTTTGTTCTGAGCAAGCTCACTGTTCGGGCTCCATAGGAAACACAGTAGAGTAGATGAGTGCTCTTTTCTCAAAAGCCGAGTGTGTTTAGTGTAAGACGACCTAGCGTTTGCTTCCCAGTCCTAAATGGAGTTGAATCACATGCAGTTCTGGTCCTACGAGCAAGAGTTGTTTTCTGGTAAGAAGAGTCACTATTGCGCTCCCATTGCCATACACAGTGCAAATAGCATTCGCGTCTGCTCTCAGCAAGTACAGTGTATTTGATTGAAGAGGAGCTACTGTTCTTGTCAGTTTCCTAAGCAGACTTGAACTAGATATGGCCCGTGTGTGTAGGAAGCACAGTTCATTTGTTCTGAGCAAGCTCACTGTTTGGACCCCATAGGAAAAACAGTAGAGAAGAAGAGTGCTCTTTTCTCAAAAGGAGAGTGTGTTTCTTGTAAGGCGAGCTAGCTTTTGTTTCCCAGTCGTAAATGAAGTTGAATCACATGCAGTTTCTGTTCCTTCGAGTAGAGTTGTTTTTTGGTGAGAAAAGTCACTGTTGCGCTCCCATTGCCATACACAGTGCAAATAGCACTTGCGTCTGTTCCAATCAAGTACAGTGTATTGGACTGAAGAGGAGATACTGTTCTTGTCAGTTTCCTGAGCAGAGTTGAACTAGATATGGCCCGTGTGTATAGGAAGCACAGTTCTTTTGTTCTGAGCAAACTAACTTTCTGGCCCTATAGGAAACACAGTAGAGTAGATGAGTGCTCTTTTCTCAAAAGCAGAGTGTGTTTCTTGTAAGGTGAGATAGCGTTTGTTTCCCAGTCCTAAATGGCGTTGAATCACATGCAGTTTCTGGACGTACAAGCAAGAGTTGTTTTCTGGTAAGGAAAGTCACAATTGCGCTCCATTGTCATACACAGGACAAATAGCACTGGCGTCTGTTCCCAGCATGTACAGTGTATTGGACTGAAGAGGATCTACTGTTCTTGTCAGTTTCCTAAGCACAATTGAACTAGATACGGCCATGTGTGTAGGAAGCACAGTTCTTTTGTTCTGAGGAGCTCACTGTTCTGGCGTATAGGAAACACAGTAGAGTAGAAGAGTGCATTTTTCTCAAAAGCAGAGTGTGTTTCTTGTAAGGCGAGTTAGCGTTTGTTTCCCAGTCCTAAATGGAGATGAAATACACATGCAGTTTCTGGTCCTACGAGCAAGAGTTGTTTTCTGGTAAGAAGGGTCACTATTGTGCGCCCATTGTCATACACAGTGCAAATAGCCCTTGCGTCTGTTTCCAGCAAGTACAGAGTATTGGACTGAAGAGGAGCTACTGTTTTTGTCAGTTTCCTAAGCAGAGTTGAACTAGATATGACCTGTGTGTGTAGAAAGCACAATTCTTTTGTTCTCAGCAAGCTCACTGTTTGGACCCCATAGGAAACACAGTAGAGTAGATGTGTGCCTTATTCTCAAAAGCAGAGCGTGTTTCTTGTAAGGCGAGCTAGCGTTTCCTTCCCAGTCCTAAATGGAGTTGAATCACATGCAGTTTCTGGTCCTAAGAGCAAGAGTTGTTTTCTGGTAAGAAGAGTCACTATTGCGCTCCCATTGCCATACACAGTGCAAATAGCAGTCGCATCTGCTCTCAGCAAGTACAGTGTATTTGATTGAAGAGGAGCTACTGTTCTTGTCAGTTTCCTAAGCAGACTTGAACTAGATTTGGCCCGTGTGTGTAGGAAGCACAGTTCATTTGTTCTGAGCAAGCTCACTGTTCGAACCCCATAGGAAACACAGTAGAGTAGAAGAGTGCTCTTTTCTCAAAAGCAGAGTGTGTTTCATGTAAGGCGATCTAGCATTTGTTTCCCAGTCCTAAATGGAGTTGAATCACATGCAGTTTCTGGTCATACGAGCAAGAGTTGTTTTCTGGTAAGAAGAGTCACTATTGTGCTACCATTGTCACACACAGGGCAAATAGCACTGGCGTCTCTTCCCAATATGTACAGTCTATTGGACTGAAGAGGTTCTACTGTTCTTGTCAGTTTCCTAAGCAGAGTTGAACTAGATATGGCCCGTGTGTGTAAGAAGCACAGTTCTTTTGTTCTGAGCAAGCTCACTGTTCGGGCTCCATAGGAAACACAGTAGAGTAGATGAGTGCTCTTTTCTCAAAAGCCGAGTGTGTTTAGTGTAAGACGAACTAGCGTTTGCTTCCCAGTCCTAAATGGAGTTGAATCACATGCAGTTTCTGGTCCTACGAGCAAGAGTTGTTTTCTGGTAAGAAGAGTCACTATTGCGCTCCCATTGCCATACACAGTGCAAATAGCACTCGCGTCTGCTCTCAGCAAGTACAGTGTATTTGATTGAAGAGGAGCTACTGTTCTTGTCAGTTTCCTAAGCAGACTTGAACTAGATATGGCCCGTGTGTGTAGGAAGCACAGTTCATTTGTTCTGAGCAAGCTCACTGTTCGGACCCCGTAGGAAAAACAGTAGAGTAGAAGAGTGCTCTTTTCTCAAAAGGAGAGTGTGTTTCTTGTAAGGCGAGCTAGCTTTTGTTTCCCAGTCGTAAATGAAGTTGAATCACATGCAGTTTCTGTTCCTACGAGTAGAGTTGTTTTTTGGTGAGAAAAGTCACTATTGCGCTCCCATTGCCATACACAGTGCAAATAGCACTTGCGTCTGTTCCAATCAAGTACAGTGTATTGGACTGAAGAGGAGATACTGTTCTTGTCAGTTTCATGAGCAGAGTTGAACTAGATATGGCCCGTGTGTATAGGAAGCACAGTTCTTTTGTTCTGAGCAAACTAACTTTCTGGCCCTATAGGAAACACAGTAGAGTAGATGAGTGCTCTTTTCTCAAAAGCAGAGTGTGTTTCATGTAAGGCGAGCTAGCGTTTGTTTCGCAGTCCTAAATGGATTTGAATCACATGCAGTTTTCGTTCCTATGAGCAATACTTGTTTTCTGGTAAGGAAAGTCACTATTGTGCTCCCTTTGCCATACACAGTGCAAATAGCACTCGTGTCTGTTCCCAGCAAGTACAGTGTATTGGACCGAAGAGGAGCTACTGTTCTTGTCAGTTTCCTAAACAGAATTGAACTAGATATGGCCTGTGTGTGTAGGAAGCACAGTTCTTTTGTTCTGAGCAAGCTCACTGTTTGGACCCCATAGATAACACAGTAGAGTAGAAGAGTGCTCTTTTCTCAAAAGCACAGTGTGTTTCTTGTAAGGCGAGCTAGCGTTTGTTTCCCAGTCCTAAATGTAGTTGAATCACATGCAGTTTCTGGTCCTACGAGCAAGAGTTGTTTTCTGGTAAGAAGAGTCACTATTGTGCTCCCATTGTCATACACAGTGCAAATAGCCCTTGCGTCTGTTCCCAGCAAGTACAGTGTATTGGACTGAAGAGGAGCTACTGTTTTTGTCAGTTTCCTAAGCAGAGTTGAACTAGATATGACCTGTGTGTGTAGGAAGCACAATTCTTTTGTTCTGAGCAAGCTCACTGTTTGGACCCCATAGGAAACACAGTAGAGTAGATGTGTCCCTTATTCTCAAAAGCAGAGCGTGTTTCTTGTAAGGCGAGCTAGTGTTTGTTTCCCAGTCCTACGTGGATTGAATCAAATGCAGTTTCTGGTTCTACGAGCAAGAGTTGTTTTCTTGTAAGAAGAGTCACTATTGTGCTCCCATTGCCGTACACAGTGCAAATAGCACTCGCGTCTGTTCCCAGTAAGTACAGTGTATTGGACTGAAGAGGAGCTACTGTTCTCGTCAGTTTCCTAAGCAGAGTTGAACTAGATATGGCCTGTGTGTGTAAGAAGCACAGTTCTTTTGTTCTGAGCAAGCTCACTGTTTGGACCCCATAGGAAACACAGTAGAGTAGATGAGTGCTCTTTTCTCAAAAGCCGAGTGTGTTTAGTGTAAGGTGACCTAGCATTTCCTTCCCAGTCCTAAATGGAGTTGAATCACATGCAGTTTCTGGTCCTAAGAGCAAGAGTTGTTTTCTGGTAAGAAGAGTCACTATTGCGCTCCCATTGCCATACACAGTGCAAATTGCACTCGCGTCTGCTCTCAGCAAGTACAGTGTGTTTGATTGAAGAGGAGCTACTGTTTTTGTCAGTTTCCTAAGCAGACTTGAACTAGATTTGGCCCGTGTGTGTAGGAAGCACAGTTCATTTGTTCTGAGCAAGCTCACTGTTCGAACCCCATAGGAAACACAGTAGAGTAGAAGAGTACTCTTTTCTCAAAAGCAGAGTGTGTTTCTTGTAAGGCGATCTATCGTTTGTTTCCCAGTCCTAAATGGAGTTGAATCACATGCAGTTTCTGGTCATACGAGCAAGAGTTGTTTTCTGGTAAGAAGAGTCACTATTGTGCTACCATTGTCACACACAGGGCAAATAGCACTGGCGTCTCTTCCCAATATGTACAGTCTATTGGACTGAAGAGGTTCTACTGTTCTTGTCAGTTTCCTAAGCAGAATTGAACAAGATATGGCCCGTGTGTGTAGGAAGCACAGTTCTTTTGTTCTGAGCAAGCTCACATTTCGAACCCCATAGGAAACACAGTAGAGTAGAAGAGTGCATTTTTCTCAAAAGCAGAGTGTGTTTCTTGTAAGGCAAGCTAGCGTTTGTTTCCCAGTCCTAAATGGAGATGAAATACATATGCAGTTTCTGGTCCTACGAGCAAGAGTTGTTTTCTGGTAAGAAGAGTCACTATTGCACTCTTTTTGCCATACACAGTGCAAATAGCCCTCGCGTCTGTTCCCAGCAAGTACAGTGTATTGGATTGAAGAAGAGCTACTGTTCTTGTCAGTTTCCTAAGCAGACTTGAACTAGATATGGCCCGTGTGTGTAGGAAGCACAGTTCTTTTGTTCTCAGCAAGCTCACTGTTCGGACCCCATAGAAAACACAGTAGAGTAGAAGAGTGCTCTTTTCTCAAAAGCAGAGTGTGTTTCTTGTAAGGCGAGCTAGCCTTTGTTTCGCAGTCCTAAATGGAGTTGAATCACATGCAGTTTCCGTTCCTACGAGCAATAGTTGTTTTCTGGTAAGAAGAGTCACTATTGTGCTCCCTTTGCCATACACAGTGCAAATAGCACTCACGTCTGTTCCCAGCAAGTACAGTGTATTGGACTGAAGAGGAGCTACTGTTCTTGTCAGTTTCCTAAGCAGACCTGAACTAGATATGTCCCGTGTGTGTAGGAAGCACAGTTCATTTGTGCTGAGCAAGCTCACTGTTCGGACCCCTTAGGAAACACAGTAGAGTAGAAGAGTGCATTTTTCTCAAAAGCAGAGTGTGTTTCTTGTAAGGCCAGCTAGCGTTTGTTTCCCAGTCCTAAATGGAGTTGAAATACACATGCAGTTTCTGGTCCTACGAGCAAGAATTGTTTTCTGGTAAGAAGAGTCACTATTGTGCTCCCTTTGCCATACACAGTGCAAATAGCCCTCGCGTCTGTTCCCAGCCAGCACAGTGTATTGGATGAAGAGGAGCTAATGTTCTTGTCAGTTTCCTAAGCAAAGTTGAACTAGATATGGCCCATGTGTGTAGGAAGCACAGTTCTTTTGTACTCAGCAAGCTCACTGTTCTGGCCCTATAGAAAACACAGTAGAGTAGAAGAGTGCTCTTTCCTCAACAGCAGAGTTTCTTTTTTGTAAGGCGAGCTAGCGTTTGTTTCGCAGTCGTAAATGGATTTGAATCACATGCAGTTTTCGTTCCTACGAGCAATACTTGTTTTTTGTAAGGAATGTCACTATTGTGCTCCCTTTGCCATACACAGTGCAAATAGCACTCGTGTCTGTTCCCAGCAAGTACAGTGTATTGGACTGAAGAGGAGCTACTGTTCTTGTCAGTTTCCTAAGCAGAATTGAACTAGATATGGCCTGTGTGTGTAGGAAGCACAGTTCTTTTGTTCTGAGCAAGCTCACTGTTTGGACCAAATAGATAACACAGTAGAGTAGAAGAGTGCTCTTTTCTCAAAAGCAGAGTGTGTTTCTTGTAAGGCGAGCTAGCGTTTGTTTCCCAGTCCTAAATGGAGTTGAATCACATGCAGTTTCTGGTCCTATGACCAAGAGTTGTTTTCTGGTAAGAAGAGTCACTATTGTGCTCCCATTGTCATACACAGTGCAAATAGCACTGGCGTCTGTACCCAGCATGTACAGCGTATTGGACTGAAGAGGATCTACTGTTCTTGTCAGTTTCCTAAGCAGAGTTGAACTAGATATGGCCCGTGTGTGTAGGAAGCACAGTTCTTTTGTTCTCCGCCAGCTCATTGTTCGGACCCCATAGGAAACACAGTAGAGTAGAAGAGTGCTCTTTTCTCAAAACCAGAGTGTGTTTCTTGTAAGGCGATCTAGCGTTTGTTTCCCAGTCCTAAATGGAGTTGAATGACATGCAGTTTCTGGTCCTACGAGCAAGAGTTGTTTTCTGGTAAGAAGAGTCACTATTGTGCTCCCATTGTCATACACAGTGCAAATAGCCCTTGCGTCTGTTCCCAGCAAGTACAGTGTATTGGACTGAAGAGGAGCTACTGTTTTTGTCAGTTTCCTAAGCAGAGTTGAACTAGATATGACCTGTGTGTGTAGGAAGCACAATTCTTTTGTTCTGAGCAAGCTCACTGTTTGGACCCCATAGGAAACACAGTAGAGTAGATGTGTGCCTTATTCTCAAAAGCAGAGCGTGTTTCTTGTAAGGCGAGCTAGTGTTTGTTTCCCAGTCCTAAGTGGATTGAATCAAATGCAGTTTCTGGTTCTACGAGCAAGAGTTGTTTTCTTGTAAGAAGAGTCACTATTGTGCTCCCATTGCCGTACACAGTGCAAATAGCACTCGCGTCTGTTCCCAGTAAGTACAGTGTATTGGACTGAAGAGGAGCTACTGTTCTCGTCAGTTTCCTAAGCAGAGTTGAACTAGATATGGCCTGTGTGTGTAAGAAGCACAGTTCTTTTGTTCTGAGCAAGCTCACTGTTTGGACCCCATAGGAAACACAGTAGAGTAGATGAGTGCTCTTTTCTCAAAAGCCGAGTGTGTTTAGTGTAAGGTGACCTAGCGTTTCCTTCCCAGTCCTAAATGGAGTTGAATCACATGCAGTTTCTGGTCCTAAGAGCAAGAGTTGTTTTCTGGTAAAAAGAGTCACTATTGCGCTCCCATTGCCATACACAGTGCAAATAGCAGTCGCGTCTGCTCTCAGCAAGTACAGTCTATTTGATTGAAGAGGAGCTATTGTTCTTGTCAGTTTCCTAAGCAGACTTGAACTAGATTTGGCCCGTGTGTGTAGGAAGCACAGTTCATTTGTTCTGAGCAAGCTCACTGTTCGAACCCCATAGGAAACACAGTAGAGTAGAAGAGTACTCTTTTCTCAAAAGCAGAGTGTGTTTCTTGTAAGGCGATCTAGCGTTTGTTTCCCAGTCCTAAATGGAGTTGAATCACAAGCAGTTTCTGGTCATACGAGCAAGAGTTGTTTTCTGGTAAGAAGAGTCACTATTGTGCTACCATTGTCACACACAGGGCAAATAGCACTGGCGTCTCTTCCCAATATGTACAGTCTATTGGACTGAAGAGGTTCTACTGTTCTTATCAGTTTCCTAAGCAGAATTGAACAAGATATGGCCCGTGTGTGTAGGAAGCACAGTTCTTTTGTTCTGAGCAAGCTCACATTTCGAACCCCATAGGAAACACAGTAGAGTAGAAGAGTGCATTTTTCTCAAAAGCAGAGTGTCTTTCTTGTAAGGCGAGCTAGCGTTTGTTTCCCAGTCCTAAATGGAGATGAAATACACATGCAGTTTCTGGTCCTACGAGCAAGAGTTGTTTTCTGGTAAGAAGAGTCACTATTGCGCTCTTTTTGCCATACACAGTGCAAATAGCCCTCGCGTCTGTTCCCAGCAAGTGCAGTGTATTGGACTGAAGAGGAGCTAATGTTCTTGTCAGTTTCCTAAGCAGAGTTGAACTAGATATGGCCCGTGTGTGTAGGATGCACAGTTCTTTTGTTCTCAGCAAGCTCACTGTTCGCACCCCATGGAAAAAACAGTAGAGTAGAAGAGTGCTCTTTTCTCAAAAGCAGAGTGTGTTTCTTGTAAGGCGAGCTAGCCTATGTTTCGCAGTCCTAAATGGAGTTGAATCACATGCAGTTTCCGTTCCTACGAGCAATAGTTGTTTTCTCGTAAGGAAAGTCACTATTGTGCTCCCTTTGCCATACACAGTGCAAATAGCACTCGCGTCTGTTCCCAGCAAGTACAGTGTATTGGACTGAAGAGGAGCTACTGTTCTTGTCCAGTTTCCTAAGCAGAGTTGAACTAGATATGGCCCGTGTGTGTAGGAAGCACAGTTCTTTTGTTCTCAGCAAGCTCACTGTTCGGACCCCATAGAAAACACAGTCGAGTAGCAGAGAGCTCTTTTCTCAAAAGCAGAGTGTGTTTCTTGTAAGTCTAGCTAGCGTTTGTTTCCCAATCCTAAATGGAGTTGAATCACTTCCAGTTTCTGGTCCTACGAGCAAGAGTAGTTTTCTGGTAAGAAGAGTCAATATTGCGCTCCCATTGTCATACACAGGGCAAATAGCACTGGCGTCTCTTCCCAGCATGTACAGTGTATTGGACTGAAGAGGAGCTACTGTTCTAGTCAGGTTCCTAAGCAGAGTTGAACTAAATATGGCCTGTGTGTGTAGGAAGCACAGTTCTTTTGTTCTCAGCAAGCTCACTGTTCGGACCCAATAAAAAAAAAACAGTAGAGCAGAAGAGTGCTCTTTTCTCAAAAGCAGAGTGTGTTTCTTGTAGGGCGAGCTAGCGTTTGTTTCCCAGTCCTAAATGGAGTTGAATCACATGCAGTTTCTGGTCCTACGAGCAAGAGTTGTTTTCTGGTAAGAAGAGTCACTATTGTGCTCCCATTGTCATACACAGTGCAAATAGCCCTTGCATCTGTTCCCAGCAAGTACAGTGTATTGGACTGAAGAGGAGCTACTTTTTTTGTCAGTTTCCTAAGCAGAGTTGAACTAGATATGACCTGTGTGTGTAGGAAGCACAATTCTTTTGTTCTGAGCAAGCTCACTGTTTCGACCCCATAGGAAACACAGTAGAGTAGATGTGTGCCTTATTCTCAAAAGCAGAGCGTGTTTCTTGTAAGGCGAGCTAGCGTTTGTTTCCCAGTCCTAAGTGGATTGAATCATATGCAGTTTCTGGTCCTACGAGCAAGAGTTGTTTTCTTGTAAGAAGAGTCACTATTGTGCTCCCATTGCCGTACACAGTGCAAATAGCACTCGCGTCTGTTCCCAGCAAGTACAGTGTATTGGACTGAAGAGGAGCTACTGTTCTCGTCAGTTTCCTAAGCAGAGTTGAACTAGATATGGCCCGTGTGTGTAAGAAGCACAGTTCTTTTGTTCTGAGCAAGCTCACTGTTCGGACCCCATAGGAAACACAGTAGAGTAGATGAGTGCTCTTTTCTCAAAAGCCGAGTGTGTTTCTTGTAAGGCGAGCTAGCTTTTGTTTCCCAGTCATAAATGAAGTTGAATCACATGCAGTTTCTGTTCCTACGAGTACAGTTGTTTTTTGGTGAGAAAAGTCACTATTGCGCTCCCATTGCCATACACAGTGCAAATAGCACTTGCGTCTGTTCCCATCAAGTACAGTGTATTGGACTGAAGAGGAGATACTGTTCTTGTCAGTTTCCTGAGCAGAGTTGAACTAGATATGGCCCGTGTGTATAGGAAGCACAGTTCTTTTGTTCTGAGCAAACTAACTTTCTGGCCCTATAGGAAACACAGTAGAGTAGATGAGTGCTCTTTTCTCAAAAGCAGAGTGTGTTTCTTGTAAGGTGAGATAGCGTTTGTTTCCCAGTCCTAAATGGCGTTGAATCACATGCAGTTTCTGGACGTACAAGCAAGAGTTGTTTTCTGGTAAGGAAAGTCACAATTGCGCTCCCATTGTCATACACAGGACAAATAGCACTGGCGTCTGTTCCCAGCATGTACAGTGTATTGGACTGAAGAGGATCTACTGTTCTTGTCAGTTTCCTAAGCACAATTGAACTAGATACGGCCATGTGTGTAGGAAGCACAGTTCTTTTGTTCTGAGCAAGCTCACTGTTCTGGCCCTATAGGAAACACAGTAGAGTAGAAGAGTGCATATTTCTCAAAAGCAGAGTGTGTTTCTTGTAAGGCAAGATAGCGTTTGTTTCCCAGACCTAAATGTAGTTGAATCACATGCAGTTTCTGGTCCTACGAGCAAGAGTTGTTTTCTGGTAAGAAGAGTCACTATTGCGCTCCCATTGCCATACACAGTGCAAATAGCACCGGCGTGTGTACCCAGCATGTACAGTGTATTGGACTGAAGAGGAGCTACTGTTCTAGTCAGGTTCCTAAGCAGAGTTGAACTAAATATGGCCTGTGTGTGTAGGAAGCACAGTTCTTTTGTTCTCAGCAAGCTCACTGTTCGGACCCCACAAAAAACACAGTAGAGCAGAAGAGTGCTCTTTTCTCAAAAGCAGAGTGTGTTTCTTGTAGGGCGAGCTAGCATTTGTTTCCCAGTCCTAAATGGAGTTGAATCACATGCAGTTTCCGTTCCTACGAGCAATAGTTGTTTTCTCGTAAGGAAAGTCACTATTGTGCTCCCTTTGCCATACACAGTGCAAATAGCACTCGCGTCTGTTCCCAGCAAGTACAGTGTATTGGACTGAAGAGGAGCTACTGTTCTTGTCCAGTTTCCTAAGCAGAGTTGAACTAGATATGGCCCGTGTGTGTAGGAAGCACAGTTCTTTTGTTCTCAGCAAGCTCACTGTTCGGACCCAATAGAAAACACAGTCGAGTAGCAGAGAGCTCTTTTCTCAAAAGCAGAGTGTGTTTCTTGTAAGGCGAGCTAGCTTTTGTTTCCCAGTCGTAAATGAAGTTGAATCACATGCAGTTTCTGTTCCTACGAGTAGAGTTGTTTTTTGGTGAGAAAAGTCACTATTGCGCTCCCATTGCCCTACACAGTGCAAATAGCACTTGCGTCTGTTCCCATCAAGTACAGTGTATTGGACTGAAGAGGAGATACTGTTCTTGTCAGTTTCCTGAGCAGAGTTGAACTAGATACGGCCATGTGTGTAGGAAGCACAGTTCTTTTGTTCTGAGCAAGCTCACTGTTCTGGCCCTATAGGAAACACAGTAGAGTAGAAGAGTGCATATTTCTCAAAAGCAGAGTGTGTTTCTTGTAAGGCAAGATAGCGTTTGCTTCCCAGACCTAAATGGAGTTGAATCACATGCAGTTTCTGGTCCTACGAGCAAGAGTTGTTTTCTGGTAAGAAGAGTCACTATTGCGCTCCCATTGCCATACACAGTGCAAATAGCACCGGCGTCTGTACCCAGCATGTACAGCGTATTGGACTAAAGAGGATCTACTGTTCTTGTCAGTTTCCTAAGCAGAGTTGAACTAGATATGGCCCGTGTGTGTAGGAAGCACAGTTCTTTTGTTCTCAGCAAGCTCACTGTTTGAACCCCATAGGAAACACAGTAGAGTAGAAGAGTGCTCTTTTCTCAAAAGCAGAGTGTGTTTCTTGTAAGGCGAGCTAGCGTTTGTTTCCAAGTCCTAAATGGAGTTGAATCCCATGCAGTTTCTGTTCCTACGAGCAAGAGTTGTTTTATGGTAAAAATAGTCACTATTGCGCTCTTTTTGCCATACACAGTGCAAATAGCCCTCGCGTCTGTTCCCAGCAAGTACAGTGTATTGGACTGAAGAGGAGCTACTGTTCTTGTCAGTTTCCTAAGCAGACTTGAACTAGATATGGCCCGTGTGTGTAGGAAGCACAGTTCTTTTGTTCTCAGCAAGCTCACTGTTCGGACCCCATAGAAAACACAGTAGAGTAGAAGAGTGCTCTTTTCTCAAAAGCATAGTGTGTTTCTTGTAAGGCGAGCTAGCCTTTGTTTCGCAGTCCTAAATGGAGTTGAATCACATGCAGTTTCCGTTCCTATGAGCAATAGTTGTTTTCTAATAAGGAAAGTCACTATTGTGCTCCCTTTGCCATACACAGTGCAAATAGCACTCGCATCTGTTCCCAGCAAGTACAGTGTATTGGACTGAAGAGGAGCTACTGTTCTTGTCAGTTTCCTAAGCAGAATTGAACTAGATATGGCCCGTGTGTGTAGGAAGCACAGTTCTTTTGTTCTGAGCAAGCTCACTGTTTGGACCCCATAGAAAACACAGTAGAGTAGAAGAGTGCTCTTTTCTCAAAAGCAGAGTGTGTTTCTTGTAAGGCGAGTTAGCATTTGTTTCCCAGTCCTAAATGGAGTTGAATCACATGCAGTTTCTGGTCCTACGAGCAAGAGTTGTTTTCTTGTAAGAAGAGTCACTATTGTGCTCCCATTGCCGTACACAGTGCAAATAGCACTCGCTTCTGTTCCCAGTAAGTACAGTGTATTGGACTGAAGAGGAGCTACAGTTCTTGTCAGTTTCCTAAGCAGAGTTGAACTAGATATGGCCCGTGTGTGTAGGAAGCACAGTTCTTTTGTTCTCAGCAAGCTCACTGTTCGGACCCCATAGAAAACACAGTCGAGTAGCAGAGAGCTCTTTTCTCAAAAGCAGAGTGTGTTTCTTGTAAGTCTAGCTAGCGTTTGTTTCCCAATCCTAAATGGAGTTGAATCACTTCCAGTTTCTGGTCCTACGAGCAAGAGTAGTTTTCTGGTAAGAAGAGTCAATATTGCGCTCCCATTGTCATACACAGGGCAAATAGCACTGGCGTCTCTTCCCAGCATGTACAGTGTATTGGACTGAAGAGGAGCTACTGTTCTACTCAGGTTCCTAAGCAGAGTTGAACTAAATATGGCCTGTGTGTGTAGGAAGCACAGTTCTTTTGTTCTCAGCAAGCTCACTGTTCGGACCCCACAAAAAACACAGTAGAGCAGAAGAGTGCTCTTTTCTCAAAAGCAGAGTGTGTTTCTTGTAGGGCGAGCTAGCATTTGTTTCCCAGTCCTAAATGGAGTTGAATCACATGCAGTTTCCGTTCCTACGAGCAATAGTTGTTTTCTCGTAAGGAAAGTCACTATTGTGCTCCCTTTGCCATACACAGTGCAAATAGCACTCGCGTCTGTTCCCAGCAAGTACAGTGTATTGGACTGAAGAGGAGCTACAGTTCTTGTCAGTTTCCTAAGCAGAGTTGAACTAGATATGTCCCGTGTGTGTAGGAAGCACAGTTCTTTTGTTCTCAGCAAGCTCACTGTTCGGACCCCATAGAAAACACAGTCGAGTAGCAGAGAGCTCTTTTCTCAAAAGCAGAGTGTGTTTCTTGTAAGTCTAGGTAGCGTTTGTTTCCCAATCCTAAATGGAGTTGAATCACTTCCAGTTTCTGGTCCTACGAGCAAGAGTAGTTTTCTGGTAAGAAGAGTCAATATTGCGCTCCCATTGTCATACACAGGGCAAATAGCACTGGCGTCTCTTCCCAGCATGTACAGTGTATTGGACTGAAGAGGAGCTACTGTTCTAGTCAGGTTCCTAAGCAGAGTTGAACTAAATATGGCCTGTGTGTGTAGGAAGCACAGTTCTTTTGTTCTCAGCAAGCTCACTGTTCGGACCCCACAAAAAACACAGTAGAGCAGAAGTGTGCTCTTTTCTCAAAAGCAGAGTGTGTTTCTTGTAGGGCGAGCTAGCATTTGTTTCCCAGTCCTAAATGGAGTTGAATCACATGCAGTTTCTGGTCCTACGAGCAAGAGTTGTTTTCTGGTAAGAAGAGTCACTATTGTGCTCCCATTGTCATACACAGTGCAAATAGCCCTTGCATCTGTTCCCAGCAAGTACAGTGTATTGGACTGAAGAGGAGCTACTGTTTTTGTCAGTTTCCTAAGCAGAGTTGAACTAGATATGACCTGTGTGTGTAGGAAGCACAATTCTTTTGTTCTGAGCAAGCTCACTGTTTGGACCCCATAGGAAACACAGTAGAGTAGATGTGTGCCTTATTCTCAAAAGCAGAGCGTGTTTCTTGTAAGGCGAGCTAGCGTTTGTTTCCCAGTCCTAAGTGGATTGAATCAAATGCAGTTTCTGGTCCTACGAGCAAGAGTTGTTTTCTTGTAAGAAGAGTCACTATTGTGCTCCCATTGCCGTACACAGTGCAAATAGCACTCGCGTCTGTTCCCAGCAAGTACAGTGTATTGGACTGAAGAGGAGCTACTGTTCTCATCAGTTTCCTAAGCAGAGTTGAACTAGATATGGCCCGTGTGTGTAAGAAGCACAGTTCTTTTGTTCTGAGCAAGCTCACTGTTCGGACCCCATAGGAAACACAATAGAGTAGATGAGTGCTCTTTTCTCAAAAGCTGAGTGTCTTTAGTGTAAGACGACCTAGCGTTTGCTTCCCAGTCCTAAATGGAGTTGAATCACATGCAGTTTCTGGTCCTACGAGCAAGAGTTGTTTTCTGGTAAGAAGAGTCACTATTGCGCTCCCATTGCCATACACAGTGCAAATAGCACTCGCGTCTGCTCTCAGCAAGTACAGTGTATTTGATTGAAGAGGAGCTACTGTTCTTGTCAGTTTCCTAAGCAGACTTGAACTAGATATGGCCCGTGTGTGTAGGAAGCACAGTTCATTTGTTCTGAGCAAGCTCACTGTTTGGACCCCATAGGAAAAACAGTAGAGTAGAAGAGTGCTCTTTTCTCAAAAGGAGAGTGTGTTTCTTGTAAGGCGAGCTAGCTTTTGTTTCCCAGTCGTAAATGAAGTTGAATCACATGCAGTTTCTGTTCCTATGAGTAGAGTTGTTTTTTGGTGAGAAAAGTCACTGTTGCGCTCCCATTGCCATACACAGTGCAAATAGCACTTGCGTCTGTTCCAATCAAGTACAGTGTATTGGACTGAAGAGGAGATACTGTTCTTGTCAGTTTCTTGAGCAGAGTTGAACTAGATATGGCCCGTGTGTATAGGAAGCACAGTTCTTTTGTTCTGAGCAAACTAACTTTCTGGCCCTATAGGAAACACAGTAGAGTAGATGAGTGCTCTTTTCTCAAAAGCAGAGTGTGTTTCTTGTAAGGTGAGATAGCGTTTGTTTCCCAGTCCTAAATGGCGTTGAATCACATGCAGTTTCTGGACGTACAAGCAAGAGTTGTTTTCTGGTAAGGAAAGTCACAATTGCGCTCCCATTGTCATACACAGGACAAATAGCACTGGCGTCTGTTCCGAGCATGTACAGTGTATTGGACTGAAGAGGATCTACTGTTCTTGTCAGTTTCCTAAGCACAATTGAACTAGATACGGCCATGTGTGTAGGAAGCACAGTTCTTTTGTTCTGAGGAGCTCACTGTTCTGGCGTATAGGAAACACAGTAGAGTAGAAGAGTGCATATTTCTCAAAAGCAGAGTGTGTTTCTTGTAAGGCAAGATAGCGTTTGCTTCCCAGACCTAATTGGAGTTGAATCACATGCAGTTACTGGTCCTACGAGCAAGAGTTGTTTTCTGGTAAGAAGAGTCACTATTGCGCTCCCATTGCCATACACTGTGCAAATAGCACCGGCGTCTGTACCCAGCATGTACAGCGTATTGGACTGAAGAGGATCTACTGTTCTTGTCAGTTTCCTAAGCAGAGTTGAACTAGATATGGCCCGTGTGTGTAGGAAGCACAGTTCTTTTGTTCTGAGCAAGCTCACTGTTCGAACCCCATAGGAAACACAGTAGAGTAGAAGAGTGCTCTTTTCTCAAAAGCAGAGTGTGTTTCTTGTAAGGCGAGCTAGCGTTTGTTTACCAGTCCTAAATGGAGTTGAATCACATGCAGTGTCTGGTCATACGAGCAAGAGTTGTTTTCTGGTAAGAAGAGTCACTATTGCGCTCCCATTGTCACACACAAGGTAAATAGCACTGGCGTCTCTTCCCAGCATGTACAGTCTATTGGACTGAAGAGGGTCTACTGTTCTTGTCAGTTTCCTAAGCAGAATTGAACAAGATATGGCCCGTGTGTGTAGGAAGCACAGTTCTTTTGTTCTGAGCAAGCTCACATTTCGAACCCCATAGGAAACACAGTAGAGTAGAAGAGTGCATTTTTCTCAAAAGCAGAGTGTGTTTCTTGTAAGGCGAGCTAGCGTTTGTTTCCCAGTCCTAAATGGAGATGAAATACACATGCAGTTTCTGGTCCTACGAGCAAGAGTTGTTTTCTGGTAAGAAGGGTCACTATTGTGCGCCCATTGTCATATACAGTGCAAATAGCCCTTGCGTCTGTTCCCAGCAAGTACAGTGTATTGGACTGAAGAGGAGCTACTGTTTTTGTCAGTTTCCTAAGCAGAGTTGAACTAGATATGACCTGTGTGTGTAGAAAGCACAATTCTTTTGTTCTCAGCAAGCTCACTGTTCGGACCCCATAGAAAACACAGTAGAGTAGAAGAGTGCTCTTTTCTCAAAAGCAGAGTGTGTTTCTTGTAAGGCGAGCTAGCCTTTGTTTTGCAGTCCTAAATGGAGTTGAATCACATGCAGTTTCTGTTCCTACGAGCAATAGTTGTTTTCTGGTAAGGAAAGTCACTATTGTGCTCCCTTTGCCATACACAGTGCAAATAGCACTCGCGTCTGTTCCCAGCAAGTACAGTGTATTGGACTGAAGAGGAGCTACTGTTCTTGTCAGTTTCCTAAGCAGAATTGAACTAGATATGGCCCGTGTGTGTAGGAAGCACAGTTCTTTTGTTCTGAGCAAGCTCACTGTTTGGACCCCATAGAAAACACAGTAGAGAAGAAGAGTGCTCTTTTCTCAAAAGCAGAGTGTGTTTCTTGTAAGGCGAGCTAGCATTTGTTTCTCAGTCCTAAATGGAGTTGAATCACATGCAGTTTCTGGTCCTACGAGCAAGAGTTGTTTTCTGGTAAGAAGAGTCACTATTGCGCTCCCATTGCCATACACAGTGCCAATAGCACCGGCGTCTGTACCCAGCATGTACAGCGTATTGGACTGAAGAGGATCTACTGTTCTTGTCAGTTTCGTAAGCAGAGTTGAACTAGATATGGCCCGTGTGTGTAGGAAGCACAGTTCATTTGTTCTGAGCAAGCTCACTGTTCGAACCCCATAGGAAACACAGTAGAGTAGAAGAGTCCTCTTTTCTCAAAAGCAGAGTGTGTTTCTTGTAAGGCGATCTAGCGTTTGTTTCCCAGTCTTAAATGGAGTTGAATCACATGTAGTTTCTGGTCCTACGAGCAAGAGTTGTTTTCTGGTAAGAAGAGTCACTATTGTGCTCCCATTGTCACACACAGGGCAAATAGCACTGGCGTCTCTTCCCAGCATGTACAGTCTATTGGACTGAAGAGGTTCTACTGTTCTTGTCAGTTTCCTAAGCAGAATTGAACAAGATATGGCCCGTTTGTGTAGGAAGCACAGTTCTTTTGTTCTGAGCAAGCTCACATTTCGAACCCCATAGGAAACACAGTAGAGTAGAAGAGTGCATTTTTCTCAAAAGCAGAGTGTGTTTCTTGTAAGGCGAGCTAGCGTTTGTTTCCCAGTCCTAAATGGAGATGAAATACACATGCAGTTTCTGGTCCTATGAGCAAGAGTTGATTTCTTGTAAGAAGAGTCACTATTGTGCTCCCATTGCCATACACAGTGCAAATAGCACTCGTGTCTGTTCCCAGTAAGTACAGTGTATTGGACTGAAGAGGAGCTACTGTTCTCGTCAGTTTCCTAAGCAGAGTTGAACTAGATATGGCCTGTGTGTGTAAGAAGCACAGTTCTTTTGTTCTGAGCAAGCTCACTGTTTGGACCCCATAGGAAACACAGTAGAGTAGATGAGTGCTCTTTTCTCAAAAGCCGAGTGCGTTTAGTGTAAGGTGACCTAGCGTTTCCTTCCCAGTCCTAAATGGAGTTGAAAAACATGCAGTTTCTGGTCCTAAGAGCAAGAGTTGTTTTCTGGTAAGAAGAGTCACTATTACGCTCCAATTGCCATACACAGTGCAAATAGCAGTCGCGTCTGCTCTCAGCAAGTACAGTGTATTTGATTGAAGAGGAGCTACTGTTCTTGTCAGTTTCCTAAGCAGACTTGAACTAGATTTGGCCCGTGTGTGTAGGAAGCACAGTTCATTTGTTCTGAGCAAGCTCACTGTTCGAACCCCATAGGAAACACAGTAGAGTAGAAGAGTACTCTTTTCTCAAAAGCAGAGTGTGTTTCATGTAAGGCGATCTAGCGTTTGTTTCCCAGTCCTAAATGGAGTTGAATCACATGCAGTTTCTGGTCATACGAGCAAGAGTTGTTTTCTGGTAAGAAGAGTCACTATTGTGCTACCATTGTCACACACAGGGCAAATAGCACTGGCGTCTCTTCCCAATATGTACAGTCTATTGGACTGAAGAGGTTCTACTGTTCTTGTCAGTTTCCTAAGCAGAATTGAACAAGATATGGCCCGTGTGTGTAGGAAGCACAGTTCTTTTGTTCTGAGCAAGCTCACTTTTCGATCCCCATAGGAAACACAGTAGAGTAGAAGAGTGCATTTTTCTCAAAAGCAGAGTGTGTTTCTTGTAAGGCGAGCTAGCGTTTGTTTCCCAGTCCTAAATGGAGATGAAATACACATGCAGTTTCTGGTCCTACGAGCAAGAGTTGTTTTCTGGTAAGAAGAGTCACTATTGCGCTCTTTTTGCCATACACAGTGCAAATAGCCCTCGCGTCTGTTCCCAGCAAGTACAGTGTATTGGACTGAAGAGGAGCTACTGTTCTTGTCAGTTTCCTAAGCAGAATTGAACTAGGTATGGCCCGTGTGTAGGAAGCACAGTTCTTTTGTTCTGAGCAAGCTCACTGTTCGGACCCCATAGGAAACACAGTAGAGTAGAAGAGTGCATTTTTCTCAAAAGCAGAGTGTGTTTCTTGTAAGGCGAGCTAGCGTTTGTTTCCCAGTCCTAAATGGAGATGAAATACACATGCAGTTTCTGGTCCTACGAGCAAGAGTTGATTTCTTGTAAGAAGAGTCACTATTCTGCTCCCATTGCCGTACACAGTGCAAATAGCACTCGCGTCTGTTCCCAGTAAGTACAGTGTATTGGACTGAAGAGGAGCTACTGTTCTCATCAGTTTCCTAAGCAGAGTTGAACTAGATATGGCCTGTGTGTGTAAGAAGCACAGTTCTTTTGTTCTGAGCAAGCTCACTGTTTGGACCCCATAGGAAACACAGTAGAGTAGATGAGTGCTCTTTTCTCAAAAGCCGAGTGTGTTTAGTGTAAGGTGACGTAGCGTTTCCTTCCCAGTCCTAAATGGAGTTGAATCACATGCAGTTTCTGGTCCTAAGAGCAAGAGTTGTTTTCTGGTAAGAAGAGTCACTATTGCGCTCCCATTGCCATACACAGTGCAAATAGCACTCGCGTCTGCTCTCAGCAAGTACAGTGTATTTGATTGAAGAGGAGCTACTGTTCTTGTCAGTTTCCTAAGCAGACTTGAACTAGATTTGGCCCGTGTGTGTAGGAAGCACAGTTCATTTGTTCTGAGCAAGCTCACTGTTCGAATCCCATAGGAAACACAGTAGAGTAGAAGAGTACTCTTTTCTCAAAAGCAGAGTGTGTTTCTTGTAAGGCGAGCTAGCGTTTGTTTCCCAGTCCTAAATGGAGTTGAATCACATGCAGTTTCTGGTCATACGAGCAAGAGTTGTTTTCTGGTAAGAAGAGTCACTATTGTGCTACCATTGTCACACACAGGGCAAATAGCACTGGCGTCTCTTCCCAATATGTACAGTCTATTGGACTGAAGAGGTTCTACTGTTCTTGTCAGTTTCCTAAGCAGAATTGAACAAGATATGGCCCGTGTGTGTAGGAAGCACAGTTCTTTTGTTCTGAGCAAGCTCACATTTTGAACCCCATAGGAAACACAGTAGAGTAGAAGAGTGCATTTTTCTCAAAAGCAGAGTGTGTTTCTTGTAAGGCGAGCTAGCGTTTGTTACCCAGTCCTAAATGGAGATGAAATACACATGCAGTTTCTGGTCCTACGAGCAAGAGTTGTTTTCTGGTAAGAAGAGTCACTATTGCGCTCTTTTTACCATACACAGTGCAAATAGCCCTCGCGTCTGTTTCCAGCAAGTACAGTGTATTGGACTGAAGAGGAGCTACTGTTCTTGTCAGTTTCCTAAGCAGAGTTGAACTAGATATGGCCCGTGTGTGTAGGAAGCACAGTTCTTTTGTTCTCAGCAAGCTAGACGGTTCAGACCCCATAGAAAACACAGTAGAGTAGAAGAGTGCTCTTTTCTCAAAAGCAGATTGTGTTTCTTGTAAGGCAAGCAAGCCATTGTTTCGCAGTCCTAAATGGAGTTGAATCACATGCAGTTTCCGTTCCTATGAGCAATAGTTGTTTTCTGGTAAGGAAAGTCACTATTCTGCTCCCTTTGCCATACACAGTGCAAATAGCACTCGCGTCTGTTCCCAGCAAGTACAGTGTATTGGACTGAAGAGGATCTACTGTTCTTGTCAGTTTCCTAAGCAGAATTGAACTAGATATGGCCCGTGTGTGTAGGAAGCACAGTTCTTTTGTTCTGAGCAAGCTCACTGTTTGGACCCCAAAGAAAACACAGTAGAGTAGAAGAGTGCTCTTTTCTCAAAAGCAGAGTGTGTTTCTTGTAAGGCGAGCTAGCATTTGTTTCCCAGTCCTAAATGGTGTTGAATCACATGCAGTTTCTGGTCCTACGAGCAAGAGTTGTTTTCTTGTAAGAAGAGTCACTATTGTGCTCCCATTGCCGTACACAGTGCAAATAGCACTCGCGTCTGTTCCCAGTAAGTACAGTGTATTGGACTGAAGAGGAGCTACTGTTCTTGTCAGTTTCCTAAGCAGAGTTGAACTAGATATGGCCCGTGTGTGTAGGAAGCACAGTTCTTTTGTTCTCAGCAAGCTCACTGTTCGGACCCCACAGAAAACACAGTCGAGTAGAAGAGAGCTCTTTTCTCAAAAGCAGAGTGTGTTTCTTGTAAGTCTAGCTAGCGTTTGTTTCCCAATCCTAAATGGAGTTGAATCACATCCAGTTTCTGGTCCTACGATCAAGCGTAGTTTTCTGGTAAGAAGAGTCAATATTGCGCTCCCATTGTCATACACAGGGCAAATAGCACTGGCGTCTCTTCCCAGCATGTACAGTGTATTGGACTGAAGAGAAGCTACTGTTCTAGTCAGGTTTCTAAGCAGAGTTGAACTAAATATGGCCTGTGTGTGTAGGAAGCACAGTTCTTTTGTTCTCAGCAAGCTCACTGTTCGGACCCCACAAAAAACACAGTAGAGCAGAAGAGTGCTCTTTTCTCAAAAGCAGAGTGTGTTTCTTGTAAGGCGAGCTAGCGTTTGTTTCCCAGTCCTAAGTGGATTGAATCATATGCAGTTTCTGGTCCTACGAGCAAGAGTTGTTTTCTTGTAAGAAGAGTCACTATTGTGCTCCCATTGCCGTACACAGTGCAAATAGCACTCGCGTCTGTTCCCAGCAAGTACAGTATATTGGACTGAAGAGGAGCTACTGTTCTCGTCAGTTTCCTAAGCAGAGTTGAACTAGATATGGCCCGTGTGTGTAAGAAGCACAGTTCTTTTGTTCTGAGCAAGCTCACTGTTCGGACCCCATAGGAAACACAGTAGAGTAGATGAGTGCTCTTTTCTCAAAAGCCGAGTGTGTTTAGTGTAAGACGACCTAGCGTTTGCTTCCCAGTCCTAAATTGAGTTGAATCACATGCAGTTTCTGGTCCTACGAGCAAGAGTTGTTTTCTGGTAAGAAGAGTCACTATTGCGCTCCCATTGCCATACACAGTGCAAATAGCACTCGCGTCTGCTCTCAGCAAGTACAGTGTATTTGATTGAAGAGGAGCTACTGTTCTTGTCAGTTTCCTAAGCAGACTTGAACTCGATATGGCCCGTGTGTGTAGGAAGCACAGTTCATTTGTTCTGAGCAAGCTCACTGTTCGGACCCCATAGGAAAAACAGTAGAGTAGAAGAGTGCTCTTTTCTCAAAAGGAGAGTGTGTTTCTTGTAAGGCGAGCTAGCTTTTGTTTCCAGGTCGTAAATGAAGTTGAATCACAAGCAGTTTCTGTTCCTACGAGTAGAGTTGTTTTTTGGTGAGAAAAGTCACTATTGCGCTCCCATTGCCATACACAGTGCAAATAGCACTTGCGTCTGTTCCAATCAAGTACAGTGTATTGGACTGAAGAGGAGATACTGTTCTTGTCAGTTTCCTGAGCAGAGTTGAACTAGATATGGCCCGTGTGTATAGGAAGCACAGTTCTTTTGTTCTGAGCAAACTAACTTTCTGGCCCTATAGGAAACACAGTAGAGTAGATGAGTGCTCTTTTCTCAAAAGCAGAGTGTGTTTCTTGTAAGGCGAGCTAGCATTTGTTTCCCAGTCCTAAATGGAGTTGAACCACATGCAGTTTCTGGTCCTACGAGCAAGAGTTGTTTTCTTGTAAGAAGAGTCACTATTGTGCTCCCATTGCCGTACACAGTGCAAATAGCACTCGCGTCTGTTCCCAGTAAGTACAGTGTATTGGACTGAAGAGGAGCTACTGTTCTTGTCAGTTTCCTAAGCAGAGTTGAACTAGATATGGCCCGTGTGTGTAGGAAGCACAGTTCTTTTGTTCTCAGCAAGCTCACTGTTCGGACCCCATAGAAAACACAGTCGAGTAGAAGAGAGCTCTTTTCTCAAAAGCAGAGTGTGTTTCTTGTAAGTCTAGCTAGCGTTTGTTTCCCAATCCTAAATGGAGTTGAATCACATCCAGTTTCTGGTCATACGAGCAAGAGTAGTTTTCTGGTAAGAAGAGTCAATATTGCACTCCCATTGTCATACACAGGGCAAATAGCACTGGCGTCTCTTCCCAGCATGTACAGTGTATTGGACTGAAGAGGAGCTACTGTTCTAGTCAGGTTTCTAAGCAGAGTTGAACTAAATATGGCCTGTGTGTGTAGGAAGCACAGTTCTTTTGTTCTCAGCAAGCTCACTGTTCGAACCCCATAGGAAACACAGTAGAGTAGAAGAGTGCATTTTTCTCAAAGCAGAGTGTGTTTCTTGTAAGGCGAGCTAGCATTTGTTTCCCAGTCCTAAATGGAGATGAAATACACATGCAGTTTCTGGTCCTATGAGCAAGAGTTGTTTTCTGGTAAGAAGAGTCACTATTGTGCTCCCATTGTCATACACAGTGCAAATAGCCCTTGCGTCTGTTCCCAGCAAGTACAGTGTATTGGACTGAAGAGGAGCTACTGTTTTTGTCAGTTTCCTAAGCAGAGTTGAACTAGATATGACCTGTGTGTGTAGGAAGCACAATTCTTTTGTTCTGAGCAAGCTCACTGTTTGGACCCCATAGGAAACACAGTAGAGTAGATGTGTGCCTTATTCTCAAAAGCAGAGCATGTTTCTTGTAAGGCGAGCTAGCGTTTGTTTCCCAATCCTAAGTGGATTGAATCAAATGCAGTTTCTGGTCCTACGAGCAAGAGTTGTTTTCTTGTAAGAAGAGTCACTATTGTGCTCCCATTGCCATACACAGTGCAAATAGCACTCGCGTCTGCTCTCAGCAAGTACAGTGTATTTGATTGAAGAGGAGCTACTGTTCTTGTCAGTTTCCTAAGCAGACTTTAACTAGATATGGCCCGTGTGTCTAGGAAGCACAGTTCATTTGTTCTGAGCAAGCTCACTGTTCGAACCCCATAGTTAACACAGTAGAGTAGAAGAGTACTCTTTTCTCAAAAGCAGAGTGTGTTTCTTGTAAGGCGATCTAGCGTTTGTTTCCCAGTCCTAAATGGAGTTGAATCACATGTAGTTTCTGGTCATACGAGCAAGAGTTGTTTTCTGGTAAGAAGAGTCACTATTGTGCTCCCATTGTCACACACAGGGCAAATAGCACTGGCGTCTCTTCCCAGCATGTACAGTCAATTGGACTGAAGAGGTTCTACTGTTCTTGTCAGTTTCCTAAGCAGAATTGAACAAGATATGGCCCGTTTGTGTAGGAAGCATAGTTCTTTTGTTCTGAGCAAGCTCACATTTCGAACCCAATCGGAAACACAGTAGAGTAGAAGAGTGCATTTTTCTCAAAAGCAGAGTGTGTTTCTTGTAAGGCGAGCTAGCGTTTGTTTCCCAGTCCTAAATGGAGATGAAATACACATGCAGTTTCTGGTCCTACGAGCAAGAGTTGATTTCTTGTAAGAAGAGTCACTATTCTGCTCCCATTGCCGTACACAGTGCAAATAGCACTCGCGTCTGTTCCCAGTAAGTACAGTGTATTGGACTGAAGAGGAGCTACTGTTCTCATCAGTTTCCTAAGCAGAGTTGAACTAGATATGGCCTGTGTGTGTAAGAAGCACAGTTCTTTTGTTCTGAGCAAGCTCACTGTTTGGACCCCATAGGAAACACAGTAGAGTAGATGAGTGCTCTTTTCTCAAAAGCCGAGTGTGTTTAGTGTAAGGTGACGTAGCGTTTCCTTCCCAGTCCTAAATGGAGTTGAATCACATGCAGTTTCTGGTCCTAAGAGCAAGAGTTGTTTTATGGTAAGAAGAGTCACTATTGCGCTCCCATTGCCATACACAGTGCAAATAGCACTCGCGTCTGCTCTCAGCAAGTACAGTGTATTTGATTGAAGAGGAGCTACTGTTCTTGTCAGTTTCCTAAGCAGACTTGAACTAGATTTGGCCCGTGTGTGTAGGAAGCACAGTTCATTTGTTCTGAGCAAGCTCACTGTTCGAATCCCATAGGAAACACAGTAGAGTAGAAGAGTACTCTTTTCTCAAAAGCAGAGTGTGTTTCTTGTAAGGCGAGCTAGCGTTTGTTTCCCAGTCCTAAATGGAGTTGAATCACATGCAGTTTCTGGTCATACGAGCAAGAGTTGTTTTCTGGTAAGAAGAGTCACTATTGTGCTACCATTGTCACACACAGGGCAAATAGCACTGGCGTCTCTTCCCAATATGTACAGTCTATTGGACTGAAGAGGTTCTACTGTTCTTGTCAGTTTCCTAAGCAGAATTGAACAAGATATGGCCCGTGTGTGTAGGAAGCACAGTTCTTTTGTTCTGAGCAAGCTCACATTTTGAACCCCATAGGAAACACAGTAGAGTAGAAGAGTGCATTTTTCTCAAAAGCAGAGTGTGTTTCTTGTAAGGCGAGCTAGCGTTTGTTTCCCAGTCCTAAATGGAGATGAAATACACATGCAGTTTCTGGTCCTACGAGCAAGAGTTGTTTTCTGGTAAGAAGAGTCACTATTGCGCTCTTTTTACCATACACAGTGCAAATAGCCCTCGCGTCTGTTCCCAGCAAGTACAGTGTATTGGACTGAAGAGGAGCTACTGTTCTTGTCAGTTTCCTAAGCAGAGTTGAACTAGATTATGGCCCGTGTGTGTAGGAAGCACAGTTCTTTTGTTCTCAGCAAGCTCACTGTTCAGACCCCATAGAAAACACAGTAGAGTAGAAGAGTGCTCTTTTCTCAAAAGCAGAGTGTGTTTCTTGTAAGGCAAGCAAGCCATTGTTTCGCAGTCCTAAATGGAGTTGAATCACATGCAAGTTTCCGTTCCTATGAGCAATAGTTGTTTTCTGGTAAGGAAAGTCACTATTCTGCTCCCTTTGCCATACACAGTGCAAATAGCACTCGCGTCTGTTCCCAGCAAGTACAGTGTATTGGACTGAAGAGGATCTACTGTTCTTGTCAGTTTCCTAAGCAGAATTGAACTAGATATGGCCCGTGTGTGTAGGAAGCACAGTTCTTTTGTTCTGAGCAAGCTCACTGTTTGGACCCCAAGAAAACACAGTAGAGTAGAAGAGTGCTCTTTTCTCAAAAGCAGAGTGTGTTTCTTGTAAGGCGAGCTAGCATTTGTTTCCCAGTCCTAAATGGAGTTGAAACACATGCAGTTTCTGGTCCTACGAGCAAGAGTTGTTTTCTTGTAAGAAGAGTCACTATTGTGCTCCCATTGCCGTACACAGTGCAAATAGCACTCGCGTCTGTTCCCAGTAAGTACAGTGTATTGGACTGAAGAGGAGCTACTGTTCTTGTCAGTTTCCTAAGCAGAGTTGAACTAGATATGGCCCGTGTGTGTAGGAAGCACAGTTCTTTTGTTCTCAGCAAGCTCACTGTTCGGACCCCATAGAAAACACAGTCGAGTAGAAGAGAGCTCTTTTCTCAAAAGCAGAGTGTGTTTCTTGTAAGTCTAGCTAGCGTTTGTTTCCCAATCCTAAATGGAGTTGAATCACATCCAGTTTCTGGTCCTACGATCAAGCGTAGTTTTCTGGTAAGAAGAGTCAATATTGCGCTCCCATTGTCATACACAGGGCAAATAGCACTGGCGTCTCTTCCCAGCATGTACAGTGTATTGGACTGAAGAGAAGCTACTGTTCTAGTCAGGTTTCTAAGCAGAGTTGAACTAAATATGGCCTGTGTGTGTAGGAAGCACAGTTCTTTTGTTCTCAGCAAGCTCACTGTTCGGACCCCACAAAAAACACAGTAGAGCAGAAGAGTGCTCTTTTCTCAAAAGCAGAGTGTGTTTCTTGTAAGGCGAGCTAGTGTTTGTTTCCCAGTCCTAAGTGGATTGAATCATATGCAGTTTCTGGTCCTACGAGCAAGAGTTGTTTTCTTGTAAGAAGAGTCACTATTGTGCTCCCATTGCCGTACACAGTGCAAATAGCACTCGCGTCTGTTCCAGCAAGTACAGTATATTGGACTGAAGAGGAGCTACTGTTCTCGTCAGTTTCCTAAGCAGAGTTGAACTAGATATGGCCCGTGTGTGTAAGAAGCACTAGTTCTTTTGTTCTGAGCAAGCTCACTGTTCGGACCCCATAGGAAACACAGTAGAGTAGATGAGTGCTCTTTTCTCAAAAGCCGAGTGTGTTTAGTGTAAGACGACCTAGCGTTTGCTTCCCAGTCCTAAATTGAGTTGAATCACATGCAGTTTCTGGTCCTACGAGCAAGAGTTGTTTTCTGGTAAGAAGAGTCACTATTGCGCTCCCATTGCCATACACAGTGCAAATAGCACTCGCGTCTGCTCTCAGCAAGTACAGTGTATTTGATTGAAGAGGAGCTACTGTTCTTGTCAGTTTCCTAAGCAGACTTGAACTCGATATGGCCCGTGTGTGTAGGAAGCACAGTTCATTTGTTCTGAGCAAGCTCACTGTTCGGACCCCATAGGAAAAACAGTAGAGTAGAAGAGTGCTCTTTTCTCAAAGGAGAGTGTGTTTCTTGTAAGGCGAGCTAGCTTTTGTTTCCAGGTCGTAAATGAAGTTGAATCACAAGCAGTTTCTGTTCCTACGAGTAGAGTTGTTTTTTGGTGAGAAAAGTCACTATTGCGCTCCCATTGCCATACACAGTGCAAATAGCACTTGCGTCTGTTCCAATCAAGTACAGTGTATTGGACTGAAGAGGAGATACTGTTCTTGTCAGTTTCCTGAGCAGAGTTGAACTAGATATGGCCCGTGTGTATAGGAAGCACAGTTCTTTTGTTCTGAGCAAACTAACTTTCTGGCCCTATAGGAAACACAGTAGAGTAGATGAGTGCTCTTTTCTCAAAAGCAGAGTGTGTTTCTTGTAAGGTGAGATAGCGTTTGTTTCCCAGTCCTAAATGGCGTTGAATCACATGCAGTTTCTGGACGTACAAGCAAGAGTTGTTTTCTGGTAAGGAAAGTCACAATTGCGCTCCCTTTGTCATACACAGGACAAATAGCACTGGCGTCTGTTCCCAGCATGTACAGTGTATTGGACTGAAGAGGATCTACTGTTCTTGTCAGTTTCCTAAGCACAATTGAACTAGATACGGCCATGTGTTTAGGAAGCACAGTTCTTTTGTTCTGAGCAAGCTCACTGTTCTGGCCCTATAGGAAACACAGTAGAGTAGAAGAGTGCATATTTCTC
>NW_026737133.1:0-49355 GCF_949786415.1 Peromyscus eremicus | reverse complement strand
CCATTGCCATACACAGTGCAAATAGCACTCGCGTCTGTTCCCAGCAAGTACAGTGTATTGGACTGAAGAGAAGCTACTGTTCTGGTCAGTTTCCTAAGCAGAGTTGAACTAGATATGCCCCGTGTGTGTAGGAAGCACAGTTCTTTTGTTCTGAGCAAGCTCACTGTTCTGGCCCTATAGGAAACACAGGAGAGTAGAAGAGTGCTGTTTTCTCAAAAGCAGAGTGTGTTTCTTGCAAGGCGAGCTAGCGTTTGTTTCCCAGTCCTAAACGGAGTTGAATCCCATGCAGTTTCTGGTCCTACGAGCAAGAGTTGTTTTCTGCTAAGAAGAGTCACTATTGCGCTCCCCATTGCCATACACAGTGCAAATAGCACTCACTTCTGTTCCCAGCAAGTACAGTGTATTGGACTGAAGAGAAGCTACTGTCTGTTCAGTTTCCTAAGCAGAGTTGAACTAGATATGCCCCGTGTGTGTAGGAATCACAGTTCTTTTGTTCTGAGCAAGCTCACTGTTCTGGCACTATAGGAAACACAGGAGAGTAGAAGAGTGCTGTTTTCTCAAAAGCAGAGTGAGTTTCTTGCAAGGCGAGCTAGCGTTTGTTTCCCAGTCCTAAACGGAGTTGAATCCCATGCAGTTTCTGGTCCTACGAGCAAGAGTTGTTTTCTGCTAAGAAGAGTCACTATTGCGCTCCCATTGTCATACACAGTGCAAACAGCACTCGCGTCTGTTTCCCAGCAAGTACAGTGTATTGGACTGAAGAGAAGCTACTGTTCTGGTCAGTTTCCTAAGCAGAGTTGAACTAGATATGCCCCGTGTGTGTAGGAAGCACAGTTCTTTTGTTCTAAGCAAGCTCACTGTTCTGGCCCTATAGGAAACACAGGAGAGTAGAAGAGTGCTGTTTTCTCAAAAGCAGAGTGTGTTTCTTGCAAGGCGAGCTAGCGTTTGTTTCCCAGTCCTAAACGGAGTAGAATCCCATGCAGTTTCTGGTCCTACGAGCAAGAGTTGTTTTCTGCTAAGAAGAGTCACTATTGCGCTCCCATTGCCAACACCCAGTGCAAATAGCACTCGCGTCTGTTCCAGCAAGTACAGTGTATTGGACTGAGAGGAAGCTACTGTCTGGTCAGTTTCCTAAGCAGAGTTGAACTAGATATGCCCCGTGTGTGTAGGAAGCACAGTTCTTTGGTTCTGAGCAAGCTCCTGTTCTGGCCCTATAGGGAAACACAGGAGAGTAGAAGAGTGCTGTTTTCTCAAAACAGAGTGGTGTTTCTATGCAAGGCGAGCTAGCGTTTGTTTCCCAGTCTAACGGAGTTGAATCCCATGCAGTTTCTGGTCCTACGAGCCAAGAGTCTGTTTTCTGCTAAGAAGAGTCACTATTGTGCTCCCATTGCCATACACAGTGCAAATAGCACTCGCGTCTGTTCCCAGCAAGTACAGAGTATTCGGACTGAAGAGAAGCTACTGTTCTGGTCAGTTTCCTAAGCAGAGTTGAACTAGATATGCCCGTGTGTGTAGGAAGCACAGTTCTTTTGTTCTGAGCAAGCTCACTGTTCTGGCCCTATAGGAAACACAGGAGAGCTAGAAGAGTGCTGTATTTCCTCAAAAGCAGAGTGTGTTTCTTACAAGGCCGAGCTTAGCGTCTGTTTCCCAGTCCTAACGGAGTTGAATCCCATGCAGTTTCTGGTCCTACGAGCAAGAGTTGTTTTCTGCTAAGAAGAGTCACTATTGCGCTCCCATTGCCATACACCAGTGCAAAATAGCACCGCGTCTGTTCCCAGCAAGTACAGTGTATTGGACTGAAGAGAAGCTACTGTTCTGGTCAGTTTCCTAAGCAGAGTTGAACTAGATATGCCCCGTGTGTGTAGGAAGCACAGTTCTTTTGTTCTGAGCAAGCTCACTGTTCTGGCCCTATAGGAAACACAGGAGAGTAGAAGAGTGCTGTTTTTCTCAAAAGCAGAGTGTGTTTCTTGCAAGGCGAGCTAGCGTTTGTTTCCCAGTCCTAAACGGAGTTGAATCCCATGCAGTTTCTGGTCCTACGAGCAAGAGTTGTTTTCTGCTAAGAAGAGTCACTATTGTGCTCCCATTGCCATACACAGTGCAAATAGCACTCGCGTCTGTTCCCAGCAAGTACAGTGTATTGGACTGAAGAGAAGCTACTGTTCTGGTCAGTTTCCTAAGCAGAGTTGAACTAGATATGCCCCGTGTGTGTAGGAAGCACAGTTCTTTTGTTCTGAGCAAGCTCACTGTTCTGGCCCTATAGGAAACACAGGAGAGTAGAAGAGTGCTGTTTTCTCAAAAGCAGAGTGTGTTTCTTGCAAGGCGAGCTAGCGTTTGTTTCCCAGTCCTAAACGGAGTTGAATCCCATGCAGTTTCTGGTCCTACGAGCAAGAGTTGTTTTCTGCTAAGAAGAGTCACTATTGCGCTCCCATTGCCATACACAGTGCAAATAGCACTCGCGTCTGTTCCCAGCAAGTACAGTGTATTGGACTGAAGAGAAGCTACTGTTCTGGTCAGTTTCTAAACAGAGTTGAACTAGATATGCCCCGTGTGTGTAGGAAGCACAGTTCTTTGGTTCTGAGCAAGCTCACTGTTCTGGCCCTATAGGAAACACAGGAGAGTAGAAGAGTGCTGTTTTCTCAAAAACAGAGTGTGTTTCTTGCAAGGCGAGCTAGCGTTTGTTTCCCAGTCCTAAACGGAGTTGAATCCCATGCAGTTTCTGGTCCTACGAGCAAGAGTTGTTTTCTGCTAAGAAGAGTCACTATTGCGCTCCCATTGCCATACACTGTGCAAATAGCACTCGCGTCTGTTCCCAGCAAGTACAGTGTATTGGACTGAAGAGAAGCTACTGTTCTGGTCAGTTTCCTAAGCAGAGTTGAACTAGATATGCCCCGTGTGTGTAGGAAGCACAGTTCTTTTGTTCTGAGCAAGCTCACTGTTCTGGCCCTATAGGAAACACAGGAGAGTAGAAGAGTGCTGTTTTCTCAAAAGCAGAGTGTGTTTCTTGCAAGGCGAGCTAGCGTTTGTTTCCCAGTCCTAAACGGAGTTGAATCCCATGCAGATTCTGGTCCTACGAGCAAGAGATGTTTTCTGCTAAGAAGAGTCACTATTGCGCTCCCATTGCCATACACAGTGCAAATAGCACTAGCGTCTGTTCCCAGCAAGTACAGTGTATTGGACTGAAGAGAAGCTACTGTTCTGGTCAGTTTACTAAGCAGAGTTGAACTAGATATGCCCCGTGTGTGTAGGAAGCACAGTTCTTTTGTTCTGAGCAAGCTCACTGTTCTGGCCCTATAGGAAACACAGGAGAGTAGAAGAGTGCTGTTTTCTCAAAAGCAGAGTGTGTTTCTTGCAAGGCGAGCTAGCGTTTGTTTCCCAGTCCTAAACGGAGTTGAATCCCATGCAGTTTCTGGTCCTACGAGCAAGAGTTGTTTTCTGCTTAGAAGAGTCACTATTGCGCTCCCATTGCCATACACAGTGCAAATAGCACTCGCGTCTGTTCCCAGCAAGTACAGTGTATTGGACTGAAGAGAAGCTACTGTTCTGGTCAGTTTCCTAAGCAGAGTTGAACTAGATATGCCCTGTGTGTGTAGGAAGCACAGTTGTTTTGTTCTGAGCAAGCTCACTGTCTGGCCCTATAGGAAACACAGGAGAGTAGAAGAGTGCTGTTTTCTCAAAAGCAGAGTGTGTTTCTTGCAAGCGAGCTAGCGTTTGTTTCCCAGTCCTAAACGGAGTTGAATCCCATGCAGATTCTGGTCCTACGAGCAAGAGTTGTTTTCTGCTAAGAAGAGTCACTATTGCGCTCCCATTGCCATACACAGTGCAAATAGCACTCGCGTCTGTTCCCAGCAAGTACAGTGTATTGGACTGAAGAGAAGCTACTGTTCTGGTCAGTTTCCTAAACAGAGTTGAACTAGATATGCCCCGTGTGTGTAGGAAGCACAGTTCTTTGTTCTGAGCAAGCTCACTGTTCTGGCCCTATAGGAAACACAGGAGAGTAGAAGATTGCTGTTTTCTCAAAAACAGAGTGTGTTTCTTGCAAGGCGAGCTAGCGTTTGTTTCCCAGTCCTAAACGGAGTTGAATCCCATGCAGTTTCTGGTCCTACGAGCAAGAGTTGTTTTCTGCTAAGAAGAGTCACTATTGCGCTCCCATTGCCATACACAGTGCAAATAGCACTCGCGTCTGTTCCCAGCAAGTACAGTGTATTGGACTGAAGAGAAGCTACTGTTCTGGTCAGTTTCCTAAGCAGAGTTGAACTAGATATGCCCCCGTGTGTGTAGGAAGCACAGTTCTTTTGTTCTGAGCAAGCTCACTGTTCTGGCCCTATAGGAAACACAGGAGAGTAGAAGAGTGCTGTTTTCTCAAAAGCAGAGTGTGTTTCTTGCAAGGCGAGCTAGCGTTTGTTTCCCAGTCCTAAATGGAGTTGAATCCCATGCAGTTTCTGGTCCTACGAGCAAGAGTTGTTTTCTGCTAAGAAGAGTCACTATTGCGCTCCCATTGCCATACACAGTGCAAATAGCACTCGCGTCTGTTCCCAGCAAGTACAGTGTATTGGACTGAAGAGAAGCTACTGTTCTGGTCAGTTTCCTAAGCAGAGTTGAACTAGATTATGCCCCGTGTGTGTAGGAAGCACAGTTCTTTTGTTCTGAGCAAGCTCACTGTTCTTGGCCCTATAGGAAACACAGGAGAGTAGAAGAGTGCTGTTTTTCTCAAAAGCAGAGTGTGTTTCTTGCAAGGCGAGCTAGCGTTTGTTTCCCAGTCCTAAAGGAGTTGAATCCCATGCAGTTTCTGGTCCTACGAGCAAGAGTTGTTTTCTGCTAAGAAGAGTCACTATTGCGCTCCCCATTGCCATACACAGTGCAAATAGCACTCGCGTCTGTTCCCAGCAAGTACAGTGTATTGGACTGAAGAGAAGCTACTGTTCTGGTCAGTTTCCTAAGCAGAGTTGAACTAGATATGCCCCGTGTGTGTAGGAAGCACAGTTCTTTTGTTTCTGAGCAAGCTCACTGTTCTGGCCCTATAGGAAACCACAGGAGAGTAGAAGAGTGCTGTTTTCTCAAAAACAGAGTGTGTTTCTTGCAAGGCGAGCTAGCGTTTGTTTCCCAGTCCTAAACGGAGTTGAATCCCATGCAGTTTCTGGTCCTACGAGCAAGAGTTGTTTTCTGCTAAAGAAGAGTCACTATTGCGCTCCCATTGCCATACACAGTGCAAATAGCACTCGCGTCTGTTCCCAGCAAGTACAGTGTATTGGACTGAAGAGAAGCTACTGTTCTGGTCAGTTTCCTAAGCAGAGTTGAACTAGATATGCCCCGTGTGTGTAGGAAGCACAGTTGTTTTGTTCTGAGCAAGCTCACTGTTCTGGCCCTATAGGAAACACAGGAGAGTAGAAGAGTGCTGTTTTCTCAAAAGCAGAGTGTGTTTCTTGCAAGGCGAGCTAGCGTTTGTTTCCCAGTCCTAAACGGAGTTGAATCCCATGCAGTTTCTGGTCCTGCGAGCAAGAGTTGTTTTCTGCTAAGAAGAGTCACTATTGCGCTCCCATTGCCATACACAGTGCAAATAGCACTCGCGTCTGTTCCCAGCAAGTACAGTGTATTGGACTGAAGAGAAGCTACTGTTCTGGTCAGTTCCTAAGCAGAGTTGAACTAGATATGCCCCGTGTGTGTAGGAAGCACAGTTCTTTTGTTCTGAGCAAGCTCACTGTTCTGCCCTATAGGAAACACAGGAGAGTAGAAGAGTGCTGTTTTCTCAAAAGCAGAGTGTGTTTCTTGCAAGGCGAGCTAGCGTTTGTTTCCCAGTCCTAAACGGAGTTGAATCCCATGCAGTTCTGGTCCTACGGAGCAAGAGTTGTTTTCTGCTAGAAGAGTCACTATTGCGCTCCCATTGCCATACCACAGTGCAAATAGCACTCGCGTCTGTTCCCAGCAAGTACAGTGTATTGGACTGAAGAGAAGCTACTGTTCTGGTCAGTTTCCTAAGCAGAGTTGAACTAGATATGCCCCGTGTGTGTAGGAAGCACAGTTCTTTTGTTCTGAGCAAGCTCACTGTTCTGGGCCCTATAGGGAAACACAGGAGAGTAGAAGAGTGCTCTTTTCTTAAAGCAGAGTGTGTTTCTTGCAAGGCGAGCTAGCGTTTGTTTCCCAGTCTTAAACGGAGTTGAATCCCATGCAGTTTGTGGTCCTACGAGCAAGAGTTGTTTTCTGCTAAGAAGAGTCACTATTGTGCTCCCCATTGCCATACACAGTGCAAATAGCACTTGCGTCCGTTCCCAGCAAGTACAGTGTATTGGACTGAAGAGAAGCTACTGTTCTGGTCAGTTTCCTAAGCAGAGTTGAACTAGATATGCCCCGTGTGTGTAGGAAGCACAGTTCTTTTGTTCTGAGCAAGCTCACTGTTCTGGCCCTATAGGAAACACAGGAGAGTAGAAGAGTGCTGTTTTCTCAAAAGCAGAGTGTGTTTCTTGCAAGGCGAGCTAGCGTTTGTTTCCCAGTCCTAAACGGAGTTGAATCCCATGCAGTTTCTGGTCCTACGAGCAAGAGTTGTTTTCTGCTAAGAAGAGTCACTATTGCGCTCCCATTGCCATACACAGTGCAAATAGCACTCGCGTCTGTTCCCAGCAAGTACAGTGTATTGGACTGAAGAGAAGCTACTGTTCTGGTCAGTTTCCTAAGCAGAGTTGAACTAGATATGCCCCGTGTGTGTAGGAAGCACAGTTTCTTTGTTCTGGGCAAGCTCACTGTTCTGGCCCCTATAGGAAACACAGGAGAGTAGAAGAGTGCTGTTTTCTCAAAAGCAGAGTGTGTTTCTTGCAAGGCGAGCTAGCGTTTGTTTCCCAGTCCTAAACGGAGTTGAATCCCATGCAGTTTCTGGTCCTACGAGCAAGAGTTGTTTTCTGCTAAGAAGAGTCACTATTGCGCTCCCATTGCCATACACAGTGCAAATAGCACTCGCGTCTGTTCCCAGCAAGTACAGTGTATTGGACTGAAGAGAAGCTACTGTTCTGGTCAGTTTCCTAAGCAGAGTTGAACTAGATATGCCCCGTGTGTGTAGGAAGCACAGTTCTTTTGTTCTGAGCAAGCTCACTGTTCTGGCCCTATAGGAAACACAGGAGAGTAGAAGAGTGCTGTTTTCTCAAAAGCAGAGTGTGTTTCTTGCAAGGCGAGCTAGCGTTTGTTTCCCAGTCCTAAACGGAGTTGAATCCCATGCAGTTTCTGGTCCTACGAGCAAGAGTTGTTTTCTGCTAAGAACGAGTCACTATTGCGCTCCCATTGCCATACACAGTGCAAATAGCACTCACTTCTGTTCCCAGCAAGTACAGTGTATTGGACTGAAGAGAAGCTACTGTTCTGTTCAGTTTCCTAAGCAGAGTTGAACTAGATATGCCCCGTGTGTGTAGGAATCACAGTTCTTTTGTTCTGAGCAAGCTCACTGTTCTGGCACTATAGGAAACACAGGAGAGTAGAAGAGTGCTGTTTTCTCAACAAGCAGAGTGTGTTTCTTTGCAAGGCGCGCTAGCGTTTGTTTCCCAGTCCTAAACGGAGTTGAATCCCATGCAGTTTCTGGTCCTACGAGCAAGAGTTGTTTTCTGCTAAGAAGAGTCACTATTGCGCTCCCATTGTCATACACAGTGCAAACAGCACTCGCGTCTGTTCCCAGCAAGTACAGTGTATTGGACTGAAGAGAAGCTACTGTTCTGTTCAGTTTCCTAAGCAGAGTTGAACTAGATATGCCCCGTGTGTGTAGGAAGCACAGTTCTTTTGTTCTAAGCAAGCTCACTGTTCTGGCCCTATAGGGAAACACAGGAGAGTAGAAGAGTGCTGTTTTCTCAAAAGCAGAGTGTGTTTCTTGCAAGGCGAGCTAGCGTTTGTTTCCCAGTCCTAAACGGAGTAGAATCCCATGCAGTTTCTGGTCCTACGAGCAAGAGTTGTTTTCTGCTAAGAAGAGTCACTATTGCGCTCCCATTGCCATACACAGTGCAAATAGCACTCGCGTCTGTTCCCAGCAAGTACAGTGTATTGGACTGAAGAGAAGCTACTGTTCTGGTCAGTTTCCTAAGCAGAGTTGAACTAGATATGCCCCGTGTGTGTAGGAAGCACAGTTCTTTTGTTCTGAGCAAGCTCACTGTTCTGGCCCTATAGGAAACACAGGAGAGTAGAAGAGTGCTGTTTTCTCAAAGCAGAGTGTGTTTCTTGCAAGGCGAGCTAGCGTTTGTTTCCCATGTCCTAAACGGAGTTGAATCCCATGCAGATTCTGGTCCTACGAGCAAGAGTTGTTTTCTGCTAAGAAGAGTCACTATTGCGCTCCCATTGCCATACACAGTGCAAATAGCACTCGCGTCTGTTCCCAGCAAGTACAGTGTATTGGACTGAAGAGAAGCTACTGTTCTGGTCAGTTTCCTAAACAGAGTTGAACTAGATATGCCCCGTGTGTGTAGGAAGCACAGTTCTTTGGTTCTGAGCAAGCTCACTGTTCTGGCCCTATAGGAAACACAGGAGAGTAGAAGATTGCTGTTTTCTCAAAAACAGAGTGTGTTTCTTGCAAGGCGAGCTAGCGTTTGTTTCCCAGTCCTAAACGGAGTTGAATCCCATGCAGTTTCTGGTCCTACGAGCAAGAGTTGTTTTCTGCTAAGAAGAGTCACTATTGCGCTCCCATTGCCATACACAGTGCAAATAGCACTCCGCGTCTGTTCCCAGCAAGTACAGTGTATTGGACTGAAGAGAAGCTACTGTTCTGGTCAGTTTCCTAAGCAGAGTTGAACTAGATATGCCCCGTGTGTGTAGGAAGCACAGTTCTTTTGTTCTGAGCAAGCTCACTGTTCTGGCCCTATAGGAAACACAGGGAGAGTAGAAGAGTGCTGTTTTCTCAAAAGCAGAGTGTGTTTCTTGCAAGGCGAGCTAGCGTTTGTTTCCCAGTCCTAAACGGAGTTGAATCCATGCAGTTTCTGGTCCTACGAGCAAGAGTTGTTTTCTGCTAAGAAGAGTCACTATTGCGCTCCCATTGCCATACACAGTGCAAAATAGCACTCGCGTCTGTTCCCAGCAAGTACAGTGTATTGGACTGAAGAGAAGCTACTGTTCTGGTCAGTTTCCTAAGCAGAGTTGAACTAGATATGCCCCGTGTGTGTAGGAAGCACAGTTCTTTTGTTCTGAGCAAGCTCACTGTTCTGGCCCTATAGGAAACACAGGAGAGTAGAAGAGTGCTGTTTTCTCAAAAGCAGAGTGTGTTTCTTGCAAGGCGAGCTAGCGTTTGTTTCCCAGTCCTAAAAGGAGTTGAATCCCATGCAGTTTGTGGTCCTACGAGCAAGAGTTGGTTTTCTGCTAAGAAGAGTCACTATTGCGCTCCCATTGCCATACACAGTGCAAATAGCACTCGCGTCTGTTCCAGCAAGTACAGTGTATTGGACTGAAGAGAAGCTACTGTTCTGGTCAGTTTCCTAAGCAGAGTTGAACTAGATATGCCCCGTGTGTGTAGGAAGCACAGTTCTTTTGTTCTGAGCAAGCTCACTGTTCTGGCCCCTATAGGAAACACAGGAGAGTAGAAGAGTGCTGTTTTCTTAAAAGCAGAGTGTGTTTCTTGCAAGGCGAGCTAGCGTTTGTTTCCCAGTCCCTAAACGAGTTGAATCCCCATGCAGTTTGTGGTCCTACGAGCAAGAGTTGTTTTCTGCTAAGAAGAGTCACTATTGTGCTCCCATTGCCATACACAGTGCAAATAGCACTCCCGTCCGTTCCCAGCAAGTACAGTGTATTGGACTGAAGAGAAGCTACTGTTCTGGTCAGTTTCCTAGCAGAGTTGAACTAGATATGCCCCGTGTGTGTAGGAAGCACAGTTCTTTTGTTCTGAGCAAGCTCACTGTTCTGGCCCTATAGGAAACACAGGAGAGTAGAAGAGTGCTGTTTTCTCAAAAGCAGAGTGTGTTTCTTGCAAGGCGAGCTAGCGTTGTTTCCCAGTCCTAAACGGAGTTGGAATCCCATGCAGTTTCTGGTCCTACGAGCAAGAGTTGTTTTCTGCTAAGAAGAGTCACTATTGTGCTCCCATTGCCATACACAGTGCAAATAGCACTCGCGTCCGTTCTTAGCAAGTACAGTGTATTGGACTGAAGAGAAGCTACTGTTCTGGTCAGTTTCCTAAGCAGAGTTGAACTAGATATGCCCGTGTGTGTAGGAAGCACAGTTCTTTGGTTCTGAGCAAGCTCACTGTTCTGGCCCTATAGGAAACACAGGAGAGTAGAAGAGTGCTGTTTTCTCAAAAGCAGAGTGTGTTTCTTGCAAGGCGAGCTAGCGTTTGTTTCCCAGTCCTAAACGGAGTTGAATCCCATGCAGATACTGGTCCTACGAGCAAGAGATGTTTTCTGCTAAGAAGAGTCACTATTGCGCTCCCATTGCCATACACAAGTGCAAATAGCACTCGCGGTCTGTTCCCAGCAAGTACAGTGTATTGGACTGAAGAGAAGCTACTGTTCTGGTCAGTTTACTAAGCAGGGTTGAACTAGATATGCCCCCGTGTGTGTAGGAAGCACAGTTCTTTTGTTCTGAGCAAGCTCACTGTTCTGGCCCTATAGGAAACACAGGAGAGTAGAAGAGTGCTGTTTTCTCAAAAGCAGAGTGTGTTTCTTGCAAGGCGAGCTAGCGTTTGTTTCCCAGTCCTACGGAGTTGAATCCCATGCAGTTTCTGGTCCTACGAGCAAGAGTTGTTTTCTGCTTAGAAGAGTCACTATTGCGCTCCCATTGCCATACACAGTGCAAATAGCACTCGCGTCTGTTCCCAGCAAGTACAGTGTATTGGACTGAAGAGAAGCTACTGTTCTGGTCAGTTTCCTAAGCAGAGTTGAACTAGATATGCCCTGTGTGTGTAGGAAGCACAGTTGTTTTGTTCTGAGCAAGCTCACTGTTCTGGCCCTATAGGAAACACAGGAGAGTAGAAGAGTGCTGTTTTCTCAAAAGCAGAGTGTGTTTCTTGCAAGGCGAGCTAGCGTTTGTTTCCCAGTCCTAAACGGAGTTGAATCCCATGCAGATTCTGGTCCTACGAGCAAGAGTTGTTTTCTGCTAAGAAGAGTCACTATTGCGCTCCCATTGCCATACACAGTGCAAATAGCACTCGCGTCTGTTCCCAGCAAGTACAGTGTATTGGACTGAAGAGAAGCTACTGTTCTGGTCAGTTTCCTAAGCAGAGTTGAACTAGATATGCCCCGTGTGTGTAGGAAGCACAGTTCTTTGGTTCTGAGCAAGCTCACTGTTCTGGCCCTATAGGAAACACAGGAGAGTAGAAGAGTGCTGTTTTCTCAAAAGCAGAGTGTGTTTCTTGCAAGGCGAGCTAGCGTTTGTTTCCCAGTCCTAAACGGAGTTGAATCCCATGCAGTTTCTGGTCCTACGAGCAAGAGTTGTTTTCTGCTAAGAAGAGTCACTATTGCGCTCCCATTGCCATACACAGTGCAAATAGCACTCGCGTCTGTTCCCAGCAAGTACAGTGTATTGGACTGAAGAGAAGCTACTGTTCTGGTCAGTTTCCTAAGCAGAGTTGAACTAGATATGCCCCGTGTGTGTAGGAAGCACAGTTCTTTGGTTCTGAGCAAGCTCACTGTTCTGGCCCTATAGGAAACACAGGAGAGTAGAAGAGTGCTGTTTTCTCAAAAGCAGAGTGTGTTTCTTGCAAGGCGAGCTAGCGTTTGTTTCCCAGTCCTAAACGGAGTTGAATCCCATGCAGTTTGTGGTCCTACGAGCAAGAGTTGTTTTCTGCTAAGAAGAGTCACTATTGCGCTCCCATTGCCATACACAGTGCAAATAGCACTCGCGTCTGTTCCCAGCAAGTACAGTGTATTGGACTGAAGAGAAGCTACTGTTCTGTTCAGTTTCCTAAGCAGAGTTGAACTTGATGTGCCCCGTGTGTGTAGGAAGCACAGTTCTTTTGTTCTGAGCAAGCTCACTGTTCTGGCCCTATAGGAAACACAGGAGAGTAGAAGAGTGCTGTTTTCTCAAAAGCACAGTGTGTTTCTTGCAAGGCCAGCTAGCGTTTGTTTCCCAGTCCTAAACGGAGTTGAATCCCATGCAGTTTGTGGTCCTACGAGCAAGAGTTGTTTTCTGCTAAGAAGAGTCACTATTGCGCTCCTATTGCCATACACAGTGCAAATAGCACTCGCATCTGTTCCCAGCAAGTACAGTGTATTGGACTGAAGAGAAGCTACTGTTCTGGTCAGTTTCCTAAGCAGAGTTGAACTAGATATGCCCCGTGTGTGTAGGAAGCACAGTTCTTTTGTTCTGAGCAAGCTCACTGTTCTGGCCCTATAGGAAACACAGGAGAGTAGAAAAGTGCAGTTTTCTCAAAAGCAGAGTGTGTTTCTTGCAAGGCGAGCTAGCGTTTGTTTCCCAGTCCTAAACGGAGTTGAATCCCATGCAGTTTGTGGTCCTACGAGCAAGAGTTTTTTTCTGCTAAGAAGAGTCACTATTGCGCTCTCATTGCCATACACAGTGCAAATAGCACTCGCGTCTGTTCCCAGCAAGTACAGTGTATTGGACTGAAGAGAAGCTACTGTTCTGGTCAGTTTCCTAAGCAGAGTTGAACTAGATATGCCCCGTGTGTGTAGGAAGCACAGTTTTTTTGTTCTGAGCAAGCTCACTTTTCTGGCCCTATAGGAAACACAGGAGAGTAGAAGAGTGCTGTTTTCTCAAAAGCAGAGTGTGTTTCTTGCAAGGCGAGCTAGCGTTTGTTTCCCAGTCCTAAATGGAGTTGAATCCCATGCAGTTTCTGGTCCTACGAGCAAGAGTTGTTTTCTGCTTAGAAGAGTCACTATTGCGCTCCCATTGCCATACACAGTGCAAATAGCACTCGCGTCTGTTCCCAGCAAGTACAGTGTATTGGACTGAAGAGAAGCTACTGTTCTGGTCAGTTTCCTAAGCAGAGTTGAACTAGATATGCCCCGTGTGTGTAGGAAGCACAGTTCTTTTGTTCTGAGCAAGCTCACTGTTCTGGCCCTATAGGAAACAAAGGAGAGTAGAAGAGTGCTCTTTTCTTAAAAGCAGAGTGTGTTTCTTGCAAGGCGAGCTAGCGTTTGTTTCCCAGTCCTAAACGGAGTTGAATCCCATGCAGTTTCTGGTCCTACGAGCAAGAGTTGTTTTCTGCTAAGAAGAGTCACTATTGCGCTCCCATTGCCATACACAGTGCAAATAGCACTCGCGTCTGTTCCCAGCAAGTACAGTGTATTGGACTGAAGAGAAGCTACTGTTCTGGTCAGTTTCCTAAGCAGAGTTGAACTAGATATGCCCCGTGTGTGTAGGAAGCACAGTTTTTTTGTTCTGAGCAAGCTCACTGTTCTGGCCCTATAGGAAACACAGGAGAGTAGAAGAGTGCTGTTTTCTCAAAAGCAGAGTGTGTTTCTTGCAAGGCGAGCTAGCGTTTGTTTCCCAGTCCTAAACGGAGTTGAATCCCATGCAGTTTCTGGTCCTACGAGCAAGAGTTGTTTTCTGCTTAGAAGAGTCACTATTGCGCTCCCATTGCCATACACAGTGCAAATAGCACTCGCGTCTGTTCCCAGCAAGTACAGTGTATTGGACTGAAGAGAAGCTACTGTTCTGGTCAGTTTACTAAGCAGAGTTGAACTAGATATGCCCTGTGTGTGTAGGAAGCACAGTTCTTTTGTTCTGAGCAAGCTCACTGTTCTGGCCCTATAGGAAACACAGGAGAGTAGAAGAGTGCTGTTTTCTCAAAAGCAGAGTGTGTTTCTTGCAAGGCGAGCTAGCGTTTGTTTCCCAGTCCTAAACGGAGTTGAATCCCATGCAGATTCTGGTCCTACGAGCAAGAGTTGTTTTCTGCTAAGAAGAGTCACTATTGCGCTCCCATTGCCATACACAGTGCAAATAGCACTCGCGTCTGTTCCCAGCAAGTACAGTGTATTGGACTGAAGAGAAGCTACTGTTCTGTTCAGTTTCCTAAGCAGAGTTGAACTAGATATGCCCCGTGTGTGTAGGAAGCACAGTTCTTTTGTTCTGAGCAAGCTCACTGTTCTGGCCCTATAGGAAACACAGGAGAGTAGAAGAGTGCTGTTTTCTCAAAAGCAGAGTGTGTTTCTTGCAAGGCGAGCTAGCGTTTGTTTCCCAGTCCTAAACGGAGTTGAATCCCATGCAGTTTGTGGTCCTACGAGCAAGAGTTGTTTTCTGCTAAGAAGAGTCACTATTGTGCTCCCATTGCCATACACAGTGCAAATAGCACTCGCGTCTGTTCCCAGCAAGTACAGTGTATTGGACTGAAGAGAAGCTACTGTTCTGGTCAGTTTCCTAAGCAGAGTTGAACTAGATATGCCCCGTGTGTGTAGGAAAGCACAGTTCTTTTGTTCTGAGCAAGCTCACTGTTCTGGCCCTATAGGAAACACAGGAGAGTAGAAGAGTGCTGTTTTCTCAAAAGCAGAGTGTGTTTCTTGCAAGGCGAGCTAGCGTTTGTTTCCCAGTCCTAAACGGAGTTGAATCCCATGCAGTTTCTGGTCCTACGAGCAAGAGTTGTTTTCTGCTAAGAAGAGTCACTATTGCGCTCCCATTGCCATACACAGTGCAAATAGCACTCGCGTCTGTTCCCAGCAAGTACAGTGTATTGGACTGAAGAGAAGCTACTGTTCTGGTCAGTTTCCTAAGCAGAGTTGAACTAGATATGCCCCGTGTGTGTAGGAAGCACAGTTCTTTGGTTCTGAGCAAGCTCACTGTTCTGGCCCTATAGGAAACACAGGAGAGTAGAAGAGTGCTGTTTTCTCAAAAGCAGAGTGTGTTTCTTGCAAGGCGAGCTAGCGTTTGTTTCTCAGTCCTAAACGGAGTTGAATCCCATGCAGTTTCTGGTCCCACGAGCAAGAGTTGTTTTCTGCTAAGAAGAGTCACTATTGCGCTCCCATTGCCATACACAGTGCAAATAGCACTCGCGTCTGTTCCCAGCAAGTACAGTGTATTGGACTGAAGAGAAGCTACTGTTCTGGTCAGTTTCCTAAGCAGAGTTGAACTAGATATGCCCCGTGTGTGTAGGAAGCACAGTTCTTTTGTTCTGAGCAAGCTCACTGTTCTGGCCCTATAGGAAACACAGGAGAGTAGAAGAGTGCTGTTTTCTCAAAAGCACAGTGTGTTTCTTGCAAGGCCAGCTAGCGTTTGTTTCCCAGTCCTAAACGGAGTTGAATCCCATGCAGTTTGTGGTCCTACGAGCAAGAGTTGTTTTCTGCTAAGAAGAGTCACTATTGCGCTCCTATTGCCATACACAGTGCAAATAGCACTCGCATCTGTTCCCAGCAAGTACAGTGTATTGGACTGAAGAGAAGCTACTGTTCTGGTCAGTTTCCTAAGCAGAGTTGAACTAGATATGCCCCGTGTGTGTAGGAAGCACAGTTCTTTTGTTCTGAGCAAGCTCACTGTTCTGGCCCTATAGGAAACACAGGAGAGTAGAAAAGTGCAGTTTTCTCAAAAGCACAGTGTGTTTCTTGCAAGGCCAGCTAGCGTTTGTTTCCCAGTCCTAAACGGAGTTGAATCCCATGCAGTTTGTGGTCCTACGAGCAAGAGTTGTTTTCTGCTAAGAAGAGTCACTATTGCGCTCCCATTGCCATACACAGTGCAAATAGCACTCGCGTCTGTTCCCAGCAAGTACAGTGTATTGGACTGAAGAGAAGCTACTGTTCTGGTCAGTTTCCTAAGCAGAGTTGAACTAGATATGCCCTGTGTGTGTAGGAAGCACAGTTGTTTTGTTCTGAGCAAGCTCACTGTTCTGGCCCTATAGGAAACACAGGAGAGTAGAAGAGTGCTGTTTTCTCAAAAGCAGAGTGTGTTTCTTGCAAGGCGAGCTAGCGTTTGTTTCCCAGTCCTAAACGGAGTTGAATCCCATGCAGTTTGTGGTCCTACAAGCAAGAGTTGTTTTCTGCTAAGAAGAGTCACTATTGCGCTCCCATTGCCATACACAGTGCAAATAGCACTCGCGTCTGTTCCCAGCAAGTACAGTGTATTGGACTGAAGAGAAGCTACTGTTCTGGTCAGTTTCCTAAGCAGAGTTGAACTAGATATGCCCCGTGTGTGTAGGAAGCACAGTTTTTTTGTTCTGAGCAAGCTCACTGTTCTGGCCCTATAGGAAACACAGGAGAGTAGAAGAGTGCTGTTTTCTCAAAAGCAGAGTGTGTTTCTTGCAAGGCGAGCTAGCGTTTGTTTCCCAGTCCTAAACGGAGTTGAATCCCATGCAGTTTCTGGTCCTACGAGCAAGAGTTGTTTTCTGCTAAGAAGAGTCACTATTGCGCTCCCATTGCCATACACAGTGCAAATAGCACTCGCGTCTGTTCCCAGCAAGTACAGTGTATTGGACTGAAGAGAAGCTACTGTTCTGGTCAGTTTCCTAAGCAGAGTTGAACTAGATATGCCCCGTGTGTGTAGGAAGCACAGTTCTTTTGTTCTGAGCAAGCTCACTGTTCTGGCCCTATAGGAAACACAGGAGAGTAGAAGAGTGCTGTTTTCTCAAAAGCAGAGTGTGTTTCTTGCAAGGCGAGCTAGCGTTTGTTTCCCAGTCCTAAAGGGAGTTGAATCCCATGCAGTTTCTGGTCCTACGAGCAAGAGTTGTTTTCTGCTAAGAAGAGTCACTATTGCGCTCCCATTGCCATACACAGTGCAAATAGCACTCGCGTCTGTTCCCAGCAAGTACAGTGTATTGGACTGAAGAGAAGCTACTGTTCTGGTCAGTTTCCTAAGCAGAGTTGAACTAGATATGCCCCGTGTGTGTAGGAAGCACAGTTCTTTTGTTCTGAGCAAGCTCACTGTTCTGGCCCTATAGGAAACACAGGAGAGTAGAAGAGTGCTGTTTTCTCAAAAGCAGAGTGTGTTTCTTGCAAGGCGAGCTAGCGTTTGTTTCCCAGTCCTAAACGGAGTTGAATCCCATGCAGATTCTGGTCCTACGAGCAAGAGATGTTTTCTGCTAAGAAGAGTCACTATTGCGCTCCCATTGCCATACACAGTGCAAATAGCACTCGCGTCTGTTCCCAGCAAGTACAGTGTATTGGACTGAAGAGAAGCTACTGTTCTGGTCAGTTTACTAAGCAGAGTTGAACTAGATATGCCCCGTGTGTGTAGGAAGCACAGTTTTTTTGTTCTGAGCAAGCTCACTGTTCTGGCCCTATAGGAAACACAGGAGAGTAGAAGAGTGCTGTTTTCTCAAAAGCAGAGTGTGTTTCTTGCAAGGCGAGCTAGCGTTTGTTTCCCAGTCCTAAACGGAGTGGAATCCCATGCAGTTTCTGGTCCTACGAGCAAGAGTTGTTTTCTGCTAAGAAGAGTCACTATTGCGCTCCCATTGCCATACACAGTGCAAATAGCACTCGCGTCTGTTCCCAGCAAGTACAGTGTATTGGACTGAAGAGAAGCTACTGTTCTGGTCAGTTTCCTAAGCAGAGTTGAACTAGATATGCCCCGTGTGTGTAGGAAAGCACAGTTCTTTGGTTCTGAGCAAGCTCACTGTTCTGGCCCTATAGGAAACACAGGAGAGTAGAAGAGTGCTGTTTTCTCAAAAGCAGAGTGTGTTTCTTGCAAGGCGAGCTAGCGTTTGTTTCCCAGTCCTAAACGGAGTTGAATCCCATGCAGTTTCTGGTCCTACGAGCAAGAGTTGTTTTCTGCTAAGAAGAGTCACTATTGCGCTCCCATTGCCATACACAGTGCAAATAGCACTCGCGTCTGTTCCCAGCAAGTACAGTGTATTGGACTGAAGAGAAGCTACTGTTCTGGTCAGTTTCCTAAGCAGAGTTGAACTAGATATGCCCCGTGTGTGTAGGAAGCACAGTTCTTTGGTTCTGAGCAAGCTCACTGTTCTGGCCCTATAGGAAACACAGGAGAGTAGAAGAGTGCTGTTTTCTCAAAAGCAGAGTGTGTTTCTTGCAAGGCCAGCTAGCGTTTGTTTCCCAGTCCTAAACGGAGTTGAATCCCATGCAGTTTCTGGTCCTACGAGCAAGAGTTGTTTTCTGCTAAGAAGAGTCACTATTGCGCTCCCATTGCCATACACAGTGCAAATAGCACTCGCGTCTGTTCCCAGCAAGTACAGTGTATTGGACTGAAGAGAAGCTACTGTTCTGGTCAGTTTCCTAAGCAGAGTTGAACTAGATGTGCCCCGTGTGTGTAGGAAGCACAGTTCTTTTGTTCTGAGCAAGCTCACTGTTCTGGCCCTATAGGAAACACAGGAGAGTAGAAGAGTGCTGTTTTCTCAAAAGCACAGTGTGTTTCTTGCAAGGCCAGCTAGCGTTTGTTTCCCAGTCCTAAACGGAGTTGAATCCCATGCAGTTTGTGGTCCTACGAGCAAGAGTTGTTTTCTGCTAAGAAGAGTCACTATTGCGCTCCTATTGCCATACACAGTGCAAATAGCACTCGCATCTGTTCCCAGCAAGTACAGTGTATTGGACTGAAGAGAAGCTACTGTTCTGGTCAGTTTCCTAAGCAGAGTTGAACTAGATATGCCCCGTGTGTGTAGGAAGCACAGTTCTTTTGTTCTGAGCAAGCTCACTGTTCTGGCCCTATAGGAAACACAGGAGAGTAGAAAAGTGCAGTTTTCTCAAAAGCAGAGTGTGTTTCTTGCAAGGCGAGCTAGCGTTTGTTTCCCAGTCCTAAACGGAGTTGAATCCCATGCAGTTTTTGGTCCTACGAGCAAGAGTTGTTTTCTGCTAAGAAGAGTCACTATTGCGCTCTCATTGCCATACACAGTGCAAATAGCACTCGCGTCTGTTCCCAGCAAGTACAGTGTATTGGACTGAAGAGAAGCTACTGTTCTGGTCAGTTTCCTAAGCAGAGTTGAACTAGATATGCCCCGTGTGTGTAGGAAGCACAGTTTTTTTGTTCTGAGCAAGCTCACTGTTCTGGCCCTATAGGAAACACTGGAGAGTAGAAGAGTGCTGTTTTCTCAAAAGCAGAGTGTGTTTCTTGCAAGGCGAGCTAGCGTTTGTTTCCCAGTCCTAAACGGAGTTGAATCCCATGCAGTTTCTGGTCCTACGAGCAAGAGTTGTTTTCTGCTTAGAAGAGTCACTATTGCGCTCCCATTGCCATACACAGTGCAAATAGCACTCGCGTCTGTTCCCAGCAAGTACAGTGTATTGGACTGAAGAGAAGCTACTGTTCTGGTCAGTTTCCTAAGCAGAGTTGAACTAGATATGCCCCGTGTGTGTAGGAAGCACAGTTCTTTTGTTCTGAGCAAGCTCACTGTTCTGGCCCTATGGGAAACACAGGAGAGTAGAAGAGTGCTCTTTTCTTAAAAGCAGAGTGTGTTTCTTGCAAGGCGAGCTAGCGTTTGTTTCCCAGTCCTAAACGGAGTTGAATCCCATGCAGTTTCTGGTCCTACGAGCAAGAGTTGTTTTCTGCTAAGAAGAGTCACTCTTGCGCTCCCATTGCCATACACAGTGCAAATAGCACTCGCGTCTGTTCCCAGCAAGTACAGTGTATTGGACTGAAGAGAAGCTACTGTTCTGGTCAGTTTCCTAAGCAGAGTTGAACTAGATATGCCCCGTGTGTGTAGGAAGCACAGTTTTTTTGTTCTGAGCAAGCTCACTGTTCTGGCCCTATAGGAAACACTGGAGAGTAGAAGAGTGCTGTTTTCTCAAAAGCAGAGTGTGTTTCTTGCAAGGCGAGCTAGCGTTTGTTTCCCAGTCCTAAACGGAGTTGAATCCCATGCAGTTTCTGGTCCTACGAGCAAGAGTTGTTTTCTGCTTAGAAGAGTCACTATTGCGCTCCCATTGCCATACACAGTGCAAATAGCACTCGCGTCTGTTCCCAGCAAGTACAGTGTATTGGACTGAAGAGAAGCTACTGTTCTGGTCAGTTTCCTAAGCAGAGTTGAACTAGATATGCCCCGTGTGTGTAGGAAGCACAGTTCTTTTGTTCTGAGCAAGCTCACTATTCTGGCCCTATAGGAAACACAGGAGAGTAGAAGAGTGCTCTTTTCTTAAAAGCAGAGTGTGTTTCTTGCAAGGCGAGCTAGCGTTTGTTTCCCAGTCCTAAAGGGAGTTGAATCCCATGCAGTTTCTGGTCCTACGAGCAAGAGTTGTTTTCTGCTAAGAAGAGTCACTATTGCGCTCCCATTGCCATACACAGTGCAAATAGCACTCGCGTCTGTTCCCAGCAAGTACAGTGTATTGGACTGAAGAGAAGCTACTGTTCTGGTCAGTTTCCTAAGCAGAGTTGAACTAGATATGCCCCGTGTGTGTAGGAAGCACAGTTTTTTTGTTCTGAGCAAGCTCACTGTTCTGGCCCTATAGGAAACACAGGAGAGTAGAAGAGTGCTGTTTTCTCAAAAGCAGAGTGTGTTTCTTGCAAGGCGAGCTAGCGTTTGTTTCCCAGTCCTAAACGGAGTTGAATCCCATGCAGTTTCTGGTCCTACGAGCAAGAGTTGTTTTCTGCTTAGAAGAGTCACTATTGCGCTCCCATTGCCATACACAGTGCAAATAGCACTCGCGTCTGTTCCCAGCAAGTACAGTGTATTGGACTGAAGAGAAGCTACTGTTCTGGTCAGTTTCCTAAGCAGAGTTGAACTAGATATGCCCTGTGTGTGTAGGAAGCACAGTTCTTTTGTTCTGAGCAAGCTCACTGTTCTGGCCCTATAGGAAACACAGGAGAGTAGAAGAGTGCTGTTTTCTCAAAAGCAGAGTGTGTTTCTTGCAAGGCGAGCTAGCGTTTGTTTCCCAGTCCTAAACGGAGTTGAATCCCATGCAGATTCTGGTCCTACGAGCAAGAGTTGTTTTCTGCTAAGAAGAGTCACTATTGCGCTCCCATTGCCATACACAGTGCAAATAGCACTCGCGTCTGTTCCCAGCAAGTACAGTGTATTGGACTGAAGAGAAGCTACTGTTCTGGTCAGTTTCCTAAGCAGAGTTGAACTAGATATGCCCCGTGTGTGTAGGAAGCACAGTTCTTTTGTTCTGAGCAAGCTCACTGTTCTGGCCCTATAGGAAACACAGGAGAGTAGAAGAGTGCTGTTTTCTCAAAAGCACAGTGTGTTTCTTGCAAGGCCAGCTAGCGTTTGTTTCCCAGTCCTAAACGGAGTTGAATCCCATGCAGTTTGTGGTCCTACGAGCAAGAGTTGTTTTCTGCTAAGAAGAGTCACTATTGCGCTCCCATTGCCATACACAGTGCAAATAGCACTCGCATCTGTTCCCAGCAAGTACAGTGTATTGGACTGAAGAGAAGCTACTGTTCTGGTCAGTTTCCTAAGCAGAGTTGAACTAGATATGCCCCGTGTGTGTAGGAAGCACAGTTCTTTTGTTCTGAGCAAGCTCACTGTTCTGGCCCTATAGGAAACACAGGAGAGTAGAAAAGTGCAGTTTTCTCAAAAGCAGAGTGTGTTTCTTGCAAGGCGAGCTAGCGTTTGTTTCCCAGTCCTAAACGGAGTTGAATCCCATGCAGTTTGTGGTCCTACGAGCAAGAGTTGTTTTCTGCTAAGAAGAGTCACTATTGCGCTCCCATTGCCATACACAGTGCAAATAGCACTCGCGTCTGTTCCCAGCAAGTACAGTGTATTGGACTGAAGAGAAGCTACTGTTCTGGTCAGTTTCCTAAGCAGAGTTGAACTAGATATGCCCTGTGTGTGTAGGAAGCACAGTTGTTTTGTTCTGAGCAAGCTCACTGTTCTGGCCCTATAGGAAACACAGGAGAGTAGAAGAGTGCTGTTTTCTCAAAAGCAGAGTGTGTTTCTTGCAAGGCGAGCTAGCGTTTGTTTCCCAGTCCTAAACGGAGTTGAATCCCATGCAGATTCTGGTCCTACGAGCAAGAGTTGTTTTCTGCTAAGAAGAGTCACTATTGCGCTCCCATTGCCATACACAGTGCAAATAGCACTCGCGTCTGTTCCCAGCAAGTACAGTGTATTGGACTGAAGAGAAGCTACTGTTCTGGTCAGTTTCCTAAGCAGAGTTGAACTAGATATGCCCCGTGTGTGTAGGAAGCACAGTTCTTTTGTTCTGAGCAAGCTCACTGTTCTGGCCCTATAGGAAACACAGGAGAGTAGAAGAGTGCTGTTTTCTCAAAAGCAGAGTGTGTTTCTTGCAAGGCGAGCTAGCGTTTGTTTCCCAGTCTTAAACGGAGTGGAATCCCATGCAGTTTCTGGTCCTACGAGCAAGAGTTGTTTTCTGCTAAGAAGAGTCACTATTGCGCTCCCATTGCCATACACAGTGCAAATAGCACTCGCGTCTGTTCCCAGCAAGTACAGTGTATTGGACTGAAGAGAAGCTACTGTTCTGGTCAGTTTCCTAAGCAGAGTTGAACTAGATATGCCCCGTGTGTGTAGGAAAGCACAGTTCTTTGGTTCTGAGCAAGCTCACTGTTCTGGCCCTATAGGAAACACAGGAGAGTAGAAGAGTGCTGTTTTCTCAAAAGCAGAGTGTGTTTCTTGCAAGGCGAGCTAGCGTTTGTTTCCCAGTCCTAAACGGAGTTGAATCCCATGCAGTTTCTGGTCCTACGAGCAAGAGTTGTTTTCTGCTAAGAAGAGTCACTATTGCGCTCCCATTGCCATACACAGTGCAAATAGCACTCGCGTCTGTTCCCAGCAAGTACAGTGTATTGGACTGAAGAGAAGCTACTGTTCTGGTCAGTTTCCTAAGCAGAGTTGAACTAGATATGCCCCGTGTGTGTAGGAAGCACAGTTCTTTGGTTCTGAGCAAGCTCACTGTTCTGGCCCTATAGGAAACACAGGAGAGTAGAAGAGTGCTGTTTTCTCAAAAGCAGAGTGTGTTTCTTGCAAGGCGAGCTAGCGTTTGTTTCCCAGTCCTAAACGGAGTTGAATCCCATGCAGTTTGTGGTCCTACGAGCAAGAGTTGTTTTCTGCTAAGAAGAGTCACTATTGCGCTCCTATTGCCATACACAGTGCAAATAGCACTCGCATCTGTTCCCAGCAAGTACAGTGTATTGGACTGAAGAGAAGCTACTGTTCTGGTCAGTTTCCTAAGCAGAGTTGAACTAGATATGCCCCGTGTGTGTAGGAAGCACAGTTCTTTTGTTCTGAGCAAGCTCACTGTTCTGGCCCTATAGGAAACACAGGAGAGTAGAAAAGTGCAGTTTTCTCAAAAGCAGAGTGTGTTTCTTCAAGGCGAGCTAGCGTTTGTTTCCCAATCCTAAACGGAGTTGAATCCCATGCAGTTTGTGGTCCTACGAGCAAGAGTTGTTTTCTGCTAAGAAGAGTCACTATTGCGCTCCCATTGCCATACACAGTGCAAATAGCACTCGCGTCTGTTCCCAGCAAGTACAGTGTATTGGACTGAAGAGAAGCTACTGTTCTGGTCAGTTTCCTAAGCAGAGTTGAACTAGATATGCCCCGTGTGTGTAGGAAGCACAGTTTTTTTGTTCTGAGCAAGCTCACTGTTCTGGCCCTATAGGAAACACAGGAGAGTAGAAGAGTGCTGTTTTCTCAAAAGCAGAGTGTGTTTCTTGCAAGGCGAGCTAGCGTTTGTTTCCCAGTCCTAAACGGAGTTGAATCCCATGCAGTTTCTGGTCCTACGAGCAAGAGTTGTTTTCTGCTTAGAAGAGTCACTATTGCGCTCCCATTGCCATACACAGTGCAAATAGCACTCGCGTCTGTTCCCAGCAAGTACAGTGTATTGGACTGAAGAGAAGCTACTGTTCTGGTCAGTTTCCTAAGCAGAGTTGAACTAGATATGCCCCGTGTGTGTAGGAAGCACAGTTCTTTGGTTCTGAGCAAGCTCACTGTTCTGGCCCTATAGGAAACACAGGAGAGTAGAAGAGTGCTCTTTTCTTAAAAGCAGAGTGTGTTTCTTGCAAGGCGAGCTAGCGTTTGTTTCCCAGTCCTAAACGGAGTTGAATCCCATGCAGTTTGTGGTCCTACGAGCAAGAGTTGTTTTCTGCTAAGAAGAGTCACTATTGCGCTCCCATTGCCATACACAGTGCAAATAGCACTCGCGTCTGTTCCCAGCAAGTACAGTGTATTGGACTGAAGAGAAGCTACTGTTCTGGTCAGTTTCCTAAGCAGAGTTGAACTAGATATGCCCCGTGTGTGTAGGAAGCACAGTTTTTTTGTTCTGAGCAAGCTCACTGTTCTGGCCCTATAGGAAACACAGGAGAGTAGAAGAGTGCTGTTTTCTCAAAAGCAGAGTGTGTTTCTTGCAAGGCGAGCTAGCGTTTGTTTCCCAGTCCTAAACGGAGTTGAATCCCATGCAGATTCTGGTCCTACGAGCAAGAGTTGTTTTCTGCTAAGAAGAGTCACTATTGCGCTCCCATTGCCATACACAGTGCAAATAGCACTCGCGTCTGTTCCCAGCAAGTACAGTGTATTGGACTGAAGAGAAGCTACTGTTCTGGTCAGTTTCCTAAGCAGAGTTGAACTAGATATGCCCCGTGTGTGTAGGAAGCACAGTTCTTTTGTTCTGAGCAAGCTCACTGTTCTGGCCCTATAGGAAACACAGGAGAGTAGAAGAGTGCTGTTTTCTCAAAAGCAGAGTGTGTTTCTTGCAAGGCGAGCTAGCGTTTGTTTCCCAGTCCTAAACGGAGTTGAATCCCATGCAGTTTGTGGTCCTACGAGCAAGAGTTGTTTTCTGCTAAGAAGAGTCACTATTGCGCTCCCATTGCCATACACAGTGCAAATAGCACTCGCGTCTGTTCCCAGCAAGTACAGTGTATTGGACTGAAGAGAAGCTACTGTTCTGGTCAGTTTCCTAAGCAGAGTTGAACTAGATATGCCCCGTGTGTGTAGGAAGCACAGTTTTTTTGTTCTGAGCAAGCTCACTGTTCTGGCCCTATAGGAAACACTGGAGAGTAGAAGAGTGCTGTTTTCTCAAAAGCAGAGTGTGTTTCTTGCAAGGCGAGCTAGCGTTTGTTTCCCAGTCCTAAACGGAGTTGAATCCCATGCAGTTTCTGGTCCTACGAGCAAGAGTTGTTTTCTGCTTAGAAGAGTCACTATTGCGCTCCCATTGCCATACACAGTGCAAATAGCACTCGCGTCTGTTCCCAGCAAGTACAGTGTATTGGACTGAAGAGAAGCTACTGTTCTGGTCAGTTTCCTAAGCAGAGTTGAACTAGATATGCCCCGTGTGTGTAGGAAGCACAGTTCTTTTGTTCTGAGCAAGCTCACTGTTCTGGCCCTATGGGAAACACAGGAGAGTAGAAGAGTGCTCTTTTCTTAAAAGCAGAGTGTGTTTCTTGCAAGGCGAGCTAGCGTTTGTTTCCCAGTCCTAAACGGAGTTGAATCCCATGCAGTTTCTGGTCCTACGAGCAAGAGTTGTTTTCTGCTAAGAAGAGTCACTCTTGCGCTCCCATTGCCATACACAGTGCAAATAGCACTCGCGTCTGTTCCCAGCAAGTACAGTGTATTGGACTGAAGAGAAGCTACTGTTCTGGTCAGTTTCCTAAGCAGAGTTGAACTAGATATGCCCCGTGTGTGTAGGAAGCACAGTTTTTTTGTTCTGAGCAAGCTCACTGTTCTGGCCCTATAGGAAACACTGGAGAGTAGAAGAGTGCTGTTTTCTCAAAAGCAGAGTGTGTTTCTTGCAAGGCGAGCTAGCGTTTGTTTCCCAGTCCTAAACGGAGTTGAATCCCATGCAGTTTCTGGTCCTACGAGCAAGAGTTGTTTTCTGCTTAGAAGAGTCACTATTGCGCTCCCATTGCCATACACAGTGCAAATAGCACTCGCGTCTGTTCCCAGCAAGTACAGTGTATTGGACTGAAGAGAAGCTACTGTTCTGGTCAGTTTCCTAAGCAGAGTTGAACTAGATATGCCCCGTGTGTGTAGGAAGCACAGTTCTTTGGTTCTGAGCAAGCTCACTGTTCTGGCCCTATAGGAAACACAGGAGAGTAGAAGAGTGCTCTTTTCTTAAAAGCAGAGTGTGTTTCTTGCAAGGCGAGCTAGCGTTTGTTTCCCAGTCCTAAACGGAGTTGAATCCCATGCAGTTTGTGGTCCTACGAGCAAGAGTTGTTTTCTGCTAAGAAGAGTCACTATTGCGCTCCCATTGCCATACACAGTGCAAATAGCACTCGCGTCTGTTCCCAGCAAGTACAGTGTATTGGACTGAAGAGAAGCTACTGTTCTGGTCAGTTTCCTAAGCAGAGTTGAACTAGATATGCCCCGTGTGTGTAGGAAGCACAGTTTTTTTGTTCTGAGCAAGCTCACTGTTCTGGCCCTATAGGAAACACAGGAGAGTAGAAGAGTGCTGTTTTCTCAAAAGCAGAGTGTGTTTCTTGCAAGGCGAGCTAGCGTTTGTTTCCCAGTCCTAAACGGAGTTGAATCCCATGCAGATTCTGGTCCTACGAGCAAGAGTTGTTTTCTGCTAAGAAGAGTCACTATTGCGCTCCCATTGCCATACACAGTGCAAATAGCACTCGCGTCTGTTCCCAGCAAGTACAGTGTATTGGACTGAAGAGAAGCTACTGTTCTGGTCAGTTTCCTAAGCAGAGTTGAACTAGATATGCCCCGTGTGTGTAGGAAGCACAGTTCTTTTGTTCTGAGCAAGCTCACTGTTCTGGCCCTATAGGAAACACTGGAGAGTAGAAGAGTGCTGTTTTCTCAAAAGCAGAGTGTGTTTCTTGCAAGGCGAGCTAGCGTTTGTTTCCCAGTCCTAAACGGAGTTGAATCCCATGCAGTTTGTGGTCCTACGAGCAAGAGTTGTTTTCTGCTAAGAAGAGTCACTATTGCGCTCCCATTGCCATACACAGTGCAAATAGCACTCGCGTCTGTTCCCAGCAAGTACAGTGTATTGGACTGAAGAGAAGCTACTGTTCTGGTCAGTTTCCTAAGCAGAGTTGAACTAGATATGCCCCGTGTGTGTAGGAAGCACAGTTTTTTTGTTCTGAGCAAGCTCACTGTTCTGGCCCTATAGGAAACACTGGAGAGTAGAAGAGTGCTGTTTTCTCAAAAGCAGAGTGTGTTTCTTGCAAGGCGAGCTAGCGTTTGTTTCCCAGTCCTAAACGGAGTTGAATCCCATGCAGTTTCTGGTCCTACGAGCAAGAGTTGTTTTCTGCTTAGAAGAGTCACTATTGCGCTCCCATTGCCATACACAGTGCAAATAGCACTCGCGTCTGTTCCCAGCAAGTACAGTGTATTGGACTGAAGAGAAGCTACTGTTCTGGTCAGTTTCCTAAGCAGAGTTGAACTAGATATGCCCCGTGTGTGTAGGAAGCACAGTTCTTTTGTTCTGAGCAAGCTCACTGTTCTGGCCCTATGGGAAACACAGGAGAGTAGAAGAGTGCTCTTTTCTTAAAAGCAGAGTGTGTTTCTTGCAAGGCGAGCTAGCGTTTGTTTCCCAGTCCTAAACGGAGTTGAATCCCATGCAGTTTCTGGTCCTACGAGCAAGAGTTGTTTTCTGCTAAGAAGAGTCACTCTTGCGCTCCCATTGCCATACACAGTGCAAATAGCACTCGCGTCTGTTCCCAGCAAGTACAGTGTATTGGACTGAAGAGAAGCTACTGTTCTGGTCAGTTTCCTAAGCAGAGTTGAACTAGATATGCCCCGTGTGTGTAGGAAGCACAGTTTTTTTGTTCTGAGCAAGCTCACTGTTCTGGCCCTATAGGAAACACTGGAGAGTAGAAGAGTGCTGTTTTCTCAAAAGCAGAGTGTGTTTCTTGCAAGGCGAGCTAGCGTTTGTTTCCCAGTACTAAACGGAGTTGAATCCCATGCAGTTTCTGGTCCTACGAGCAAGAGTTGTTTTCTGCTTAGAAGAGTCACTATTGCGCTCCCATTGCCATACACAGTGCAAATAGCACTCGCGTCTGTTCCCAGCAAGTACAGTGTATTGGACTGAAGAGAAGCTACTGTTCTGGTCAGTTTCCTAAGCAGAGTTGAACTAGATATGCCCCGTGTGTGTAGGAAGCACAGTTCTTTTGCTCTGAGCAAGCTCACTATTCTGGCCCTATAGGAAACACAGGAGAGTAGAAGAGTGCTCTTTTCTTAAAAGCAGAGTGTGTTTCTTGCAAGGCGAGCTAGCGTTTGTTTCCCAGTCCTAAACGGAGTTGAATCCCATGCAGTTTCTGGTCCTACGAGCAAGAGTTGTTTTCTGCTAAGAAGAGTCACTATTGCGCTCCCATTGCCATACACAGTGCAAATAGCACTCGCGTCTGTTCCCAGCAAGTACAGTGTATTGGACTGAAGAGAAGCTACTGTTCTGGTCAGTTTCCTAAGCAGAGTTGAACTAGATATGCCCCGTGTGTGTAGGAAGCACAGTTTTTTTGTTCTGAGCAAGCTCACTGTTCTGGCCCTATAGGAAACACAGGAGAGTAGAAGAGTGCTGTTTTCTCAAAAGCAGAGTGTGTTTCTTGCAAGGCGAGCTAGCGTTTGTTTCCCAGTCCTAAACGGAGTTGAATCCCATGCAGTTTCTGGTCCTACGAGCAAGAGTTGTTTTCTGCTTAGAAGAGTCACTATTGCGCTCCCATTGCCATACACAGTGCAAATAGCACTCGCGTCTGTTCCCAGCAAGTACAGTGTATTGGACTGAAGAGAAGCTACTGTTCTGGTCAGTTTCCTAAGCAGAGTTGAACTAGATATGCCCTGTGTGTGTAGGAAGCACAGTTCTTTTGTTCTGAGCAAGCTCACTGTTCTGGCCCTATAGGAAACACAGGAGAGTAGAAGAGTGCTGTTTTCTCAAAAGCAGAGTGTGTTTCTTGCAAGGCGAGCTAGCGTTTGTTTCCCAGTCCTAAACGGAGTTGAATCCCATGCAGATTCTGGTCCTACGAGCAAGAGTTGTTTTCTGCTAAGAAGAGTCACTATTGCGCTCCCATTGACATACACAGTGCAAATAGCACTCGCGTCTGTTCCCAGCAAGTACAGTGTATTGGACTGAAGAGAAGCTACTGTTCTGGTCAGGTTCCTAAGCAGAGTTGAACTAGATATGCCCCGTGTGTGTAGGAAGCACAGTTCTTTTGTTCTGAGCAAGCTCACTGTTCTGGCCCTATAGGAAACACAGGAGAGTAGAAGAGTGCTGTTTTCTCAAAAGCACAGTGTGTTTCTTGCAAGGCCAGCTAGCGTTTGTTTCCCAGTCCTAAACGGAGTTGAATCCCATGCAGTTTGTGGTCCTACGAGCAAGAGTTGTTTTCTGCTAAGAAGAGTCACTATTGCGCTCCTATTGCCATACACAGTGCAAATAGCACTCGCATCTGTTCCCAGCAAGTACAGTGTATTGGACTGAAGAGAAGCTACTGTTCTGGTCAGTTTCCTAAGCAGAGTTGAACTAGATATGCCCCGTGTGTGTAGGAAGCACAGTTCTTTTGTTCTGAGCAAGCTCACTGTTCTGGCCCTATAGGAAACACAGGAGAGTAGAAAAGTGCAGTTTTCTCAAAAGCAGAGTGTGTTTCTTGCAAGGCGAGCTAGCGTTTGTTTCCCAGTCCTAAACGGAGTTGAATCCCATGCAGTTTGTGGTCCTACGAGCAAGAGTTGTTTTCTGCTAAGAAGAGTCACTATTGCGCTCCCATTGCCATACACAGTGCAAATAGCACTCGCGTCTGTTCCCAGCAAGTACAGTGTATTGGACTGAAGAGAAGCTACTGTTCTGGTCAGTTTCCTAAGCAGAGTTGAACTAGATATGCCCTGTGTGTGTAGGAAGCACAGTTGTTTTGTTCTGAGCAAGCTCACTGTTCTGGCCCTATAGGAAACACAGGAGAGTAGAAGAGTGCTGTTTTCTCAAAAGCAGAGTGTGTTTCTTGCAAGGCGAGCTAGCGTTTGTTTCCCAGTCCTAAACGGAGTTGAATCCCATGCAGATTCTGGTCCTACGAGCAAGAGTTGTTTTCTGCTAAGAAGAGTCACTATTGCGCTCCCATTGCCATACACAGTGCAAATAGCACTCGCGTCTGTTCCCAGCAAGTACAGTGTATTGGACTGAAGAGAAGCTACTGTTCTGGTCAGTTTCCTAAGCAGAGTTGAACTAGATATGCCCCGTGTGTGTAGGAAGCACAGTTCTTTTGTTCTGAGCAAGCTCACTGTTCTGGCCCTATAGGAAACACAGGAGAGTAGAAGAGTGCTGTTTTCTCAAAAGCAGAGTGTGTTTCTTGCAAGGCGAGCTAGCGTTTGTTTCCCAGTCTTAAACGGAGTGGAATCCCATGCAGTTTCTGGTCCTACGAGCAAGAGTTGTTTTCTGCTAAGAAGAGTCACTATTGCGCTCCCATTGCCATACACAGTGCAAATAGCACTCGCGTCTGTTCCCAGCAAGTACAGTGTATTGGACTGAAGAGAAGCTACTGTTCTGGTCAGTTTCCTAAGCAGAGTTGAACTAGATATGCCCCGTGTGTGTAGGAAAGCACAGTTCTTTGGTTCTGAGCAAGCTCACTGTTCTGGCCCTATAGGAAACACAGGAGAGTAGAAGAGTGCTGTTTTCTCAAAAGCAGAGTGTGTTTCTTGCAAGGCGAGCTAGCCTTTGTTTCCCAGTCCTAAACGGAGTTGAATCCCATGCAGTTTGTGGTCCTACGAGCAAGAGTTGTTTTCTGCTAAGAAGAGTCACTATTGCGCTCCCATTGCCATACACAGTGCAAATAGCACTCGCGTCTGTTCCCAGCAAGTACAGTGTATTGGACTGAAGAGAAGCTACTGTTCTGTTCAGTTTCCTAAGCAGAGTTGAACTAGATGTGCCCCGTGTGTGTAGGAAGCACAGTTCTTTTGTTCTGAGCAAGCTCACTGTTCTGGCCCTATAGGAAACACAGGAGAGTAGAAGAGTGCTGTTTTCTCAAAAGCAGAGTGTGTTTCTTGCAAGGCGAGCTAGCGTTTGTTTCCCAGTCCTAAACGGAGTTGAATCCCATGCAGTTTGTGGTCCTACGAGCAAGAGTTGTTTTCTGCTAAGAAGAGTCACTATTGCGCTCCTATTGCCATACACAGTGCAAATAGCACTCGCATCTGTTCCCAGCAAGTACAGTGTATTGGACTGAAGAGAAGCTACTGTTCTGGTCAGTTTCCTAAGCAGAGTTGAACTAGATATGCCCCGTGTGTGTAGGAAGCACAGTTCTTTTGTTCTGAGCAAGCTCACTGTTCTGGCCCTATAGGAAACACAGGAGAGTAGAAAAGTGCAGTTTTCTCAAAAGCAGAGTGTGTTTCTTCAAGGCGAGCTAGCGTTTGTTTCCCAATCCTAAACGGAGTTGAATCCCATGCAGTTTGTGGTCCTACGAGCAAGAGTTGTTTTCTGCTAAGAAGAGTCACTATTGCGCTCCCATTGCCATACACAGTGCAAATAGCACTCGCGTCTGTTCCCAGCAAGTACAGTGTATTGGACTGAAGAGAAGCTACTGTTCTGGTCAGTTTCCTAAGCAGAGTTGAACTAGATATGCCCCGTGTGTGTAGGAAGCACAGTTTTTTTGTTCTGAGCAAGCTCACTGTTCTGGCCCTATAGGAAACACAGGAGAGTAGAAGAGTGCTGTTTTCTCAAAAGCAGAGTGTGTTTCTTGCAAGGCGAGCTAGCGTTTGTTTCCCAGTCCTAAACGGAGTTGAATCCCATGCAGTTTCTGGTCCTACGAGCAAGAGTTGTTTTCTGCTTAGAAGAGTCACTATTGCGCTCCCATTGCCATACACAGTGCAAATAGCACTCGCGTCTGTTCCCAGCAAGTACAGTGTATTGGACTGAAGAGAAGCTACTGTTCTGGTCAGTTTCCTAAGCAGAGTTGAACTAGATATGCCCCGTGTGTGTAGGAAGCACAGTTCTTTGGTTCTGAGCAAGCTCACTGTTCTGGCCCTATAGGAAACACAGGAGAGTAGAAGAGTGCTCTTTTCTTAAAAGCAGAGTGTGTTTCTTGCAAGGCGAGCTAGCGTTTGTTTCCCAGTCCTAAACGGAGTTGAATCCCATGCAGTTTGTGGTCCTACGAGCAAGAGTTGTTTTCTGCTAAGAAGAGTCACTATTGCGCTCCCATTGCCATACACAGTGCAAATAGCACTCGCGTCTGTTCCCAGCAAGTACAGTGTATTGGACTGAAGAGAAGCTACTGTTCTGGTCAGTTTCCTAAGCAGAGTTGAACTAGATATGCCCCGTGTGTGTAGGAAGCACAGTTTTTTTGTTCTGAGCAAGCTCACTGTTCTGGCCCTATAGGAAACACAGGAGAGTAGAAGAGTGCTGTTTTCTCAAAAGCAGAGTGTGTTTCTTGCAAGGCGAGCTAGCGTTTGTTTCCCAGTCCTAAACGGAGTTGAATCCCATGCAGATTCTGGTCCTACGAGCAAGAGTTGTTTTCTGCTAAGAAGAGTCACTATTGCGCTCCCATTGCCATACACAGTGCAAATAGCACTCGCATCTGTTCCCAGCAAGTACAGTGTATTGGACTGAAGAGAAGCTACTGTTCTGGTCAGTTTCCTAAGCAGAGTTGAACTAGATATGCCCCGTGTGTGTAGGAAGCACAGTTCTTTTGTTCTGAGCAAGCTCACTGTTCTGGCCCTATAGGAAACACAGGAGAGTAGAAGAGTGCTGTTTTCTCAAAAGCAGAGTGTGTTTCTTGCAAGGCGAGCTAGCGTTTGTTTCCCAGTCCTAAACGGAGTTGAATCCCATGCAGTTTGTGGTCCTACGAGCAAGAGTTGTTTTCTGCTAAGAAGAGTCACTATTGCGCTCCCATTGCCATACACAGTGCAAATAGCACTCGCGTCTGTTCCCAGCAAGTACAGTGTATTGGACTGAAGAGAAGCTACTGTTCTGGTCAGTTTCCTAAGCAGAGTTGAACTAGATATGCCCCGTGTGTGTAGGAAAGCACAGTTCTTTGGTTCTGAGCAAGCTCACTGTTCTGGCCCTATAGGAAACACAGGAGAGTAGAAGAGTGCTGTTTTCTCAAAAGCAGAGTGTGTTTCTTGCAAGGCGAGCTAGCGTTTGTTTCCCAGTCCTAAACGGAGTTGAATCCCATGCAGTTTCTGGTCCTACGAGCAAGAGTTGTTTTCTGCTAAGAAGAGTCACTATTGCTCTTCCATTGCCATACACAGTGCAAATAGCACTCGTGTCTGTTCCCAGCAAGTACAGTGTATTGGACTGAAGAGAAGCTACTGTTCTGGTCAGTTTCCTAAGCAGAGTTGAACTAGATATGCCCCGTGTGTGTAGGAAAGCACAGTTCTTTGGTTCTGAGCAAGCTCACTGTTCTGGCCCTATAGGAAACACAGGAGAGTAGAAGAGTGCTGTTTTCTCAAAAGCAGAGTGTGTTTCTTGCAAGGCGAGCTAGCGTTTGTTTCCCAGTCCTAAACGGAGTTGAATCCCATGCAGTTTCTGGTCCTACGAGCAAGAGTTGTTTTCTGCTAAGAAGAGTCACTATTGCGCTCCCATTGCCATACACAGTGCAAATAGCACTCGGCGTCTGTTCCCAGCAAGTACAGTGTATTGGACTGAAGAGAAGCTACTGTTCTGGTCAGTTTCCTAAGCAGAGTTGAACTAGATATGCCCCGTGTGTGTAGGAAGCACAGTTCTTTTGTTCTGAGCAAGCTCACTGTTCTGGCCCTATAGGAAACACAGGAGAGTAGAAGAGTGCTGTTTTCTCAAAAGCACAGTGTGTTTCTTGCAAGGCCAGCTAGCGTTTGTTTCCCAGTCCTAAACGGAGTTGAATCCCATGCAGTTTGTGGTCCTACGAGCAAGAGTTGTTTTCTGCTAAGAAGAGTCACTATTGCGCTCCTATTGCCATACACAGTGCAAATAGCACTCGCATCTGTTCCCAGCAAGTACAGTGTATTGGACTGAAGAGAAGCTACTGTTCTGGTCAGTTTCCTAAGCAGAGTTGAACTAGATATGCCCAGTGTGTGTAGGAAGCACAGTTCTTTTGTTCTGAGCAAGCTCACTGTTCTGGCCCTATAGGAAACACAGGAGAGTAGAAAGTGCAGTTTTCTCAAAAGCAGAGTGTGTTTTCTTGCAAGGCGAGCTAGCGTTTGTTTCCCAGTCCTAAACGGAGTTGAATCCCATGCAGTTTGTGGTCCTACGAGCAAGAGTTGTTTTCTGCTAAGAAGAGTCACTATTGCGCTCCCATTGCCATACACAGTGCAAATAGCACTCGCGTCTGTTCCCAGCAAGTACAGTGTATTGGACTGAAGAGAAGCTACTGTTCTGGTCAGTTTCCTAAGCAGAGTTGAACTAGATATGCCCCGTGTGTGTAGGAAGCACAGTTTTTTTGTTCTGAGCAAGCTCACTGTTCTGGCCCTATAGGAAACACAGGAGAGTAGAAGAGTGCTGTTTTCTCAAAAGCAGAGTGTGTTTTCTTGCAAGGCGAGCTAGCGTTTGTTTCCCAGTCCTAAACGGAGTTGAATCCCATGCAGTTTCTGGTCCTACGAGCAAGAGTTGTTTTCTGCTTAGAAGAGTCACTATTGCGCTCCCATGCCATACACAGTGCAAATAGCACTCGCGTCTGTTCCCAGCAAGTACAGTGTATTGGACTGAAGAGAAGCTACTGTTCTGGTCAGTTTCCTAAGCAGAGTTGAACTAGATATGCCCTGTGTGTGTAGGAAGCACAGTTGTTTTGTTCTGAGCAAGCTCACTGTTCTGGCCCTATAGGAAACACAGGAGAGTAGAAGAGTGCTGTTTTCTCAAAAGCAGAGTGTGTTTGTTGCAAGGCGAGCTAGCGTTTGTTTCCCAGTCCTAAACGGAGTTGAATCCCATGCAGATTCTGGTCCTACGAGCAAGAGTTGTTTTCTGCTAAGAAGAGTCACTATTGCGCTCCCATTGCCATACACAGTGCAAATAGCTCTCGCGTCTGTTCCCAGCAAGTACAGTGTATTGGACTGAAGAGAAGCTACTGTTCTGGTCAGTTTCCTAAGCAGAGTTGAACTAGATATGCCCCGTGTGTGTAGGAAGCACAGTTCTTTGGTTCTGAGCAAGCTCACTGTTCTGGCCCTATAGGAAACACAGGAGAGTAGAAGAGTGCTGTTTTCTCAAAAGCAGAGTGTGTTTCTTGCAAGGCGAGCTAGCGTTTGTTTCCCAGTCCTAAACGGAGTTGAATCCCATGCAGTTTCTGGTCCTACGAGCAAGAGTTGTTTTCTGCTAAGAAGAGTCACTATTGCGCTCCCATTGCCATACACAGTGCAAATAGCACTCGCGTCTGTTCCCAGCAAGCACAGTGTATTGGAATGAAGAGAAGCTACTGTTCTGGTTAGTTTCCTAAGCAGAGTTGAACTAGATATGCCCCGTGTGTGTAGGAAGCACAGTTCTTTGGTTCTGAGCAAGCTCACTGTTCTGGCCCTATAGGAAACACAGGAGAGTAGAAGAGTGCTGTTTTCTCAAAAGCAGAGTGTGTTTCTTGCAAGGCGAGCTAGCGTTTGTTTCCCAGTCCTAAACGGAGTTGAATCCCATGCAGTTTCTGGTCCTACGAGCAAGAGTTGTTTTCTGCTAAGAAGAGTCACTATTGCGCTCCTCATTGCCATACACAGTGCAAATAGCACTCGCGTCTGTTCCCAGCAAGTACAGTGTATTGGACTGAAGAGAAGCTACTGTTCTGGTCAGTTTCCTAAGCAGAGTTGAACTAGATATGCCCCGTGTGTGTAGGAAGCACAGTTCTTTTGTTCTGAGCAAGCTCACTGTTCTGGCCCTATAGGAAACACAGGAGAGTAGAAGAGTGCTGTTTTCTCAAAAGCACAGTGTGTTTCTTGCAAGGCCAGCTAGCGTTTGTTTCCCAGTCCTAAACGGAGTTGAATCCCATGCAGTTTGTGGTCCTACGAGCAAGAGTTGTTTTCTGCTAAGAAGAGTCACTATTGCGCTCCTATTGCCATACACAGTGCAAATAGCACTCGCATCTGTTCCCAGCAAGTACAGTGTATTGGACTGAAGAGAAGCTACTGTTCTGGTCAGTTTCCTAAGCAGAGTTGAACTAGATATGCCCAGTGTGTGTAGGAAGCACAGTTCTTTTGTTCTGAGCAAGCTCACTGTTCTGGCCCTATAGGAAACACAGGAGAGTAGAAAAGTGCAGTTTTCTCAAAAGCAGAGTGTGTTTCTTGCAAGGCGAGCTAGCGTTTGTTTCCCAGTCCTAAACGGAGTTGAATCCCATGCAGTTTGTGGTCCTACGAGCAAGAGTTGTTTTCTGCTAAGAAGAGTCACTATTGCGCTCCCATTGCCATACACAGTGCAAATAGCACTCGCGTCTGTTCCCAGCAAGTACAGTGTATTGGACTGAAGAGAAGCTACTGTTCTGGTCAGTTTCCTAAGCAGAGTTGAACTAGATATGCCCCGTGTGTGTAGGAAGCACAGTTTTTTTGTTCTGAGCAAGCTCACTGTTCTGGCCCTATAGGAAACACAGGAGAGTAGAAGAGTGCTGTTTTCTCAAAAGCAGAGTGTGTTTCTTGCAAGGCGAGCTAGCGTTTGTTTCCCAGTCCTAAACGGAGTTGAATCCCATGCAGTTTCTGGTCCTACGAGCAAGAGTTGTTTTCTGCTTAGAAGAGTCACTATTGCGCTCCCATTGCCATACACAGTGCAAATAGCACTCGCGTCTGTTCCCAGCAAGTACAGTGTATTGGACTGAAGAGAAGCTACTGTTCTGGTCAGTTTCCTAAGCAGAGTTGAACTAGATATGCCCTGTGTGTGTAGGAAGCACAGTTGTTTTGTTCTGAGCAAGCTCACTGTTCTGGCCCTATAGGAAACACAGGAGAGTAGAAGAGTGCTGTTTTCTCAAAAGCAGAGTGTGTTTGTTGCAAGGCGAGCTAGCGTTTGTTTCCCAGTCCTAAACGGAGTTGAATCCCATGCAGATTCTGGTCCTACGAGCAAGAGTTGTTTTCTGCTAAGAAGAGTCACTATTGCGCTCCCATTGCCATACACAGTGCAAATAGCTCTCGCGTCTGTTCCCAGCAAGTACAGTGTATTGGACTGAAGAGAAGCTACTGTTCTGGTCAGTTTCCTCAGCAGAGTTGAACTAGATATGCCCCGTGTGTGTAGGAAGCACAGTTCTTTGGTTCTGAGCAAGCTCACTGTTCTGGCCCTATAGGAAACACAGGAGAGTAGAAGAGTGCTGTTTTCTCAAAAGCAGAGTGTGTTTCTTGCAAGGCGAGCTAGCGTTTGTTTCCCAGTCCTAAACGGAGTTGAATCCCATGCAGTTTCTGGTCCTACGAGCAAGAGTTGTTTTCTGCTAAGAAGAGTCACTATTGCGCTCCCATTGCCATACACAGTGCAAATAGCACTCGCGTCTGTTCCCAGCAAGCACAGTGTATTGGAATGAAGAGAAGCTACTGTTCTGGTTAGTTTCCTAAGCAGAGTTGAACTAGATATGCCCCGTGTGTGTAGGAAGCACAGTTCTTTGGTTCTGAGCAAGCTCACTGTTCTGGCCCTATAGGAAACACAGGAGAGTAGAAGAGTGCTGTTTTCTCAAAAGCAGAGTGTGTTTCTTGCAAGGCGAGCTAGCGTTTGTTTCCCAGTCCTAAACGGAGTTGAATCCCATGCAGTTTCTGGTCCTACGAGCAAGAGTTGTTTTCTGCTAAGAAGAGTCACTATTGCGCTCCCATTGCCATACACAGTGCAAATAGCACTCGCGTCTGTTCCCAGCAAGTACAGTGTATTGGACTGAAGAGAAGCTACTGTTCTGGTCAGTTTCCTAAGCAGAGTTGAACTAGATATGCCCCGTGTGTGTAGGAAGCACAGTTCTTTTGTTCTGAGCAAGCTCACTGTTCTGGCCCTATAGGAAACACAGGAGAGTAGAAGAGTGCTGTTTTCTCAAAAGCACAGTGTGTTTCTTGCAAGGCCAGCTAGCGTTTGTTTCCCAGTCCTAAACGGAGTTGAATCCCATGCAGTTTGTGGTCCTACGAGCAAGAGTTGTTTTCTGCTAAGAAGAGTCACTATTGCGCTCCTATTGCCATACACAGTGCAAATAGCACTCGCATCTGTTCCCAGCAAGTACAGTGTATTGGACTGAAGAGAAGCTACTGTTCTGGTCAGTTTCCTAAGCAGAGTTGAACTAGATATGCCCAGTGTGTGTAGGAAGCACAGTTCTTTTGTTCTGAGCAAGCTCACTGTTCTGGCCCTATAGGAAACACAGGAGAGTAGAAAAGTGCAGTTTTCTCAAAAGCAGAGTGTGTTTCTTGCAAGGCGAGCTAGCGTTTGTTTCCCAGTCCTAAACGGAGTTGAATCCCATGCAGTTTGTGGTCCTACGAGCAAGAGTTGTTTTCTGCTAAGAAGAGTCACTATTGCGCTCCCATTGCCATACACAGTGCAAATAGCACTCGCGTCTGTTCCCAGCAAGTACAGTGTATTGGACTGAAGAGAAGCTACTGTTCTGGTCAGTTTCCTAAGCAGAGTTGAACTAGATATGCCCCGTGTGTGTAGGAAGCACAGTTTTTTTGTTCTGAGCAAGCTCACTGTTCTGGCCCTATAGGAAACACAGGAGAGTAGAAGAGTGCTGTTTTCTCAAAAGCAGAGTGTGTTTCTTGCAAGGCGAGCTAGCGTTTGTTTCCCAGTCCTAAACGGAGTTGAATCCCATGCAGTTTCTGGTCCTACGAGCAAGAGTTGTTTTCTGCTTAGAAGAGTCACTATTGCGCTCCCATTGCCATACACAGTGCAAATAGCACTCGCGTCTGTTCCCAGCAAGTACAGTGTATTGGACTGAAGAGAAGCTACTGTTCTGGTCAGTTTCCTAAGCAGAGTTGAACTAGATATGCCCTGTGTGTGTAGGAAGCACAGTTGTTTTGTTCTGAGCAAGCTCACTGTTCTGGCCCTATAGGAAACACAGGAGAGTAGAAGAGTGCTGTTTTCTCAAAAGCAGAGTGTGTTTGTTGCAAGGCGAGCTAGCGTTTGTTTCCCAGTCCTAAACGGAGTTGAATCCCATGCAGATTCTGGTCCTACGAGCAAGAGTTGTTTTCTGCTAAGAAGAGTCACTATTGCGCTCCCATTGCCATACACAGTGCAAATAGCTCTCGCGTCTGTTCCCAGCAAGTACAGTGTATTGGACTGAAGAGAAGCTACTGTTCTGGTCAGTTTCCTAAGCAGAGTTGAACTAGATATGCCCCGTGTGTGTAGGAAGCACAGTTCTTTGGTTCTGAGCAAGCTCACTGTTCTGGCCCTATAGGAAACACAGGAGAGTAGAAGAGTGCTGTTTTCTCAAAAGCAGAGTGTGTTTCTTGCAAGGCGAGCTAGCGTTTGTTTCCCAGTCCTAAACGGAGTTGAATCCCATGCAGTTTCTGGTCCTACGAGCAAGAGTTGTTTTCTGCTAAGAAGAGTCACTATTGCGCTCCCATTGCCATACACAGTGCAAATAGCACTCGCGTCTGTTCCCAGCAAGCACAGTGTATTGGAATGAAGAGAAGCTACTGTTCTGGTTAGTTTCCTAAGCAGAGTTGAACTAGATATGCCCCGTGTGTGTAGGAAGCACAGTTCTTTTGTTCTGAGCAAGCTCACTGTTCTGGCCCTATAGGAAACACAGGAGAGTAGAAGAGTGCTGTTTTCTCAAAAGCACAGTGTGTTTCTTGCAAGGCGAGCTAGCGTTTGTTTCCCAGTCCTAAACGGAGTTGAATCCCATGCAGTTTCTGGTCCTACGAGCAAGAGTTGTTTTCTGCTAAGAAGAGTCACTATTGCGCTCCCATTGCCATACACAGTGCAAATAGCACTCGCGTCTGTTCCCAGCAAGTACAGTGTATTGGACTGAAGAGAAGCTACTGTTCTGGTCAGTTTCCTAAGCAGAGTTGAACTAGATATGCCCCGTGTGTGTAGGAAGCACAGTTTTTTTGTTCTGAGCAAGCTCACTGTTCTGGCCCTATAGGAAACACAGGAGAGTAGAAGAGTGCTGTTTTCTCAAAAGCAGAGTGTGTTTCTTGCAAGGCGAGCTAGCGTTTGTTTCCCAGTCCTAAACGGAGTTGAATCCCATGCAGTTTCTGGTCCTACGAGCAAGAGTTGTTTTCTGCTTAGAAGAGTCACTATTGCGCTCCCATTGCCATACACAGTGCAAATAGCACTCGCGTCTGTTCCCAGCAAGTACAGTGTATTGGACTGAAGAGAAGGTACTGTTCTGGGCAGTTTCCTAAGCAGAGTTGAACTAGATATGCCCTGTGTGTGTAGGAAGCACAGTTCTTTTGTTCTGAGCAAGCTCACTGTTCTGGCCCTATAGGAAACACAGGAAAGTAGAAGAGTGCTGTTTTCTCAAAAGCAGAGTGTGTTTCTTGCAAGGCGAGCTGGCGTTTGTTTCCCAGTCCTAAACGGAGTAGAATCCCATGCAGTTTGTGGTCCTACGAGCAAGAGTTGTTTTCTGCTATGAAGAGACACTATTGCGCTCCCATTGCCATACACAGTGCAAATAGCACTCGCGTCTGTTCCCAGCAAGTACAGTGTATTGGACTGAAGAGAAGCTACTGTTCTGGTCAGTTTCCTAAGCAGAGTTGAACTAGATATGCCCCGTGTGTGTAGGAAGCACAGTTCTTTGGTTCTGAGCAAGCTCACTGTTCTGGCCCTATAGGAAACACAGGAGAGTAGAAGAGTGCTGTTTTCTCAAAAGCAGAGTGTGTTTCTTGCAAGGCGAGCTAGCGTTTGTTTCCCAATCCTAAACGGAGTAGAATCCCATGCAGTTTCTGGTCCTACGAGCAAGAGTTGTTTTCTGCTAAGAAGAGTCACTATTGCGCTCCCATTGCCATACACAGTGCAAATAGCACTCGCGTCTGTTCCCAGCAAGTACAGTGTATTGGAATGAAGAGAAGCTACTGTTCTGGTCAGTTTCCTAAGCAGAGTTGAACTAGATATGCCCCGTGTGTGTAGGAAGCACAGTTCTTTGGTTCTGAGCAAGCTCACTGTTCTGGCCCTATAGGAAACACAGGAGAGTAGAAGAGTGCTGTTTTCTCAAAAGCAGAGTGTGTTTCTTGCAAGGCGAGCTAGCGTTTGTTTCCCAGTCCTAAACGGAGTTGAATCCCATGCAGTTTGTGGTCCTACGAGCAAGAGTTGTTTTCTGCTAAGAAGAGTCACTATTGCGCTCCCATTGCCATACACAGTGCAAATAGCACTCGCGTCTGTTCCCAGCAAGCACAGTGTATTGGACTGAAGAGAAGCTACTGTTCTGGTCAGTTTCCTAAGCAGAGTTGAACTAGATATGCCCCGTGTGTGTAGGAAGCACAGTTCTTTGGTTCTGAGCAAGCTCACTGTTCTGGCCCTATAGGAAACACAGGAGAGTAGAAGAGTGCTGTTTTCTCAAAAGCAGAGTGTGTTTCTTGCAAGGCGAGCTAGCGTTTGTTTCCCAGTCCTAAACGGAGTTGAATCCCATGCAGTTTCTGGTCCTACGAGCAAGAGTTGTTTTCTGCTAAGAAGAGTCACTATTGCGCTCCCATTGCCATACACAGTGCAAATAGCACTCGCGTCTGTTCCCAGCAAGTACAGTGTATTGGAATGAAGAGAAGCTACTGTTCTGGTCAGTTTCCTAAGCAGAGTTGAACTAGATATGCCCCGTGTGTGTAGGAAGCACAGTTCTTTGGTTCTGAGCAAGCTCACTGTTCTGGCCCTATAGGAAACACAGGAGAGTAGAAGAGTGCTGTTTTCTCAAAAGCACAGTGTGTTTCTTGCAAGGCCACCTAGCGTTTGTTTCCCAGTCCTAAACGGAGTTGAATCCCATGCAGTTTGTGGTCCTACGAGCAAGAGTTGTTTTCTGCTAAGAAGAGTCACTATTGCGCTCCCATTGCCATACACAGTGCAAATAGCACTCGCGTCTGTTCCCAGCAAGCACAGTGTATTGGAATGAAGAGAAGCTACTGTTCTGGTTAGTTTCCTAAGCAGAGTTGAACTAGATATGCCCTGTGTGTGTAGGAAGCACAGTTCTTTTGTTCTGAGCAAGCTCACTGTTCTGGCCCTATAGGAAACACAGGAGAGTAGAAGAGTGCTGTTTTCTCAAAAGCAGAGTGTGTTTCTTGCAAGGCGAGCTAGCGTTTGTTTCCCAGTCCTAAACGGAGTTGAATCCCATGCAGTTTCTGGTCCTACGAGCAAGAGTTGTTTTCTGCTAAGAAGAGTCACTATTGCGCTCCCATTGCCATGCACAGTGCAAATAGCACTCGCGTCTGTTCCCAGCAAGTACAGTGTATTGGACTGAAGAGAAGCTACTGTTCTGGTCAGTTTCCTAAGCAGAGTTGAACTAGATATGCCCCGTGTGTGTAGGAAGCACAGTTCTTTGGTTCTGAGCAAGCTCACTGTTCTGGCCCTATAGGAAACACAGGAGAGTAGAAGAGTGCTGTTTTCTCAAAAGCAGAGTGTGTTTCTTGCAAGGCGAGCTAGCGTTTGTTTCCCAGTCCTAAACGGAGTTGAATCCCATGCAGTTTGTGGTCCTACGAGCAAGAGTTGTTTTCTGCTAAGAAGAGTCACTATTGCGCTCCCATTGCCATACACAGTGCAAATAGCACTCGCGTCTGTTCCCAGCAAGTACAGTGTATTGGACTGAAGAGAAGCTACTGTTCTGGTCAGTTTCCTAAGCAGAGTTGAACTAGATATGCCCCGTGTGTGTAGGAAGCACAGTTCTTTGGTTCTGAGCAAGCTCACTGTTCTGGCCCTATAGGAAACACAGGAGAGTAGAAGAGTGCTGTTTTCTCAAAAGCAGAGTGTGTTTCTTGCAAGGCGAGCTAGCGTTTGTTTCCCAGTCCTAAACGGAGTTGAATCCCATGCAGTTTCTGGTCCTACGAGCAAGAGTTGTTTTCTGCTAAGAAGAGTCACTATTGCGCTCCCATTGCCATACACAGTGCAAATAGCACTCGCGTCTGTTCCCAGCAAGTACAGTGTATTGGACTGAAGAGAAGCTACTGTTCTGGTCAGTTTCCTAAGCAGAGTTGAACTAGATATGCCCCGTGTGTGTAGGAAGCACAGTTCTTTTGCTCTGAGCAAGCTCACTATTCTGGCCCTATAGGAAACACAGGAGAGTAGAAGAGTGCTCTTTTCTTAAAAGCAGAGTGTGTTTCTTGCAAGGCGAGCTAGCGTTTGTTTCCCAGTCCTAAACGGAGTTGAATCCCATGCAGTTTCTGGTCCTACGAGCAAGAGTTGTTTTCTGCTAAGAAGAGTCACTATTGCGCTCCCATTGCCATACACAGTGCAAATAGCACTCGCGTCTGTTCCCAGCAAGTACAGTGTATTGGACTGAAGAGAAGCTACTGTTCTGGTCAGTTTCCTAAGCAGAGTTGAACTAGATATGCCCCGTGTGTGTAGGAAGCACAGTTTTTTTGTTCTGAGCAAGCTCACTGTTCTGGCCCTATAGGAAACACAGGAGAGTAGAAGAGTGCTGTTTTCTCAAAAGCAGAGTGTGTTTCTTGCAAGGCGAGCTAGCGTTTGTTTCCCAGTCCTAAACGGAGTTGAATCCCATGCAGTTTCTGGTCCTACGAGCAAGAGTTGTTTTCTGCTTAGAAGAGTCACTATTGCGCTCCCATTGCCATACACAGTGCAAATAGCACTCGCGTCTGTTCCCAGCAAGTACAGTGTATTGGACTGAAGAGAAGCTACTGTTCTGGTCAGTTTCCTAAGCAGAGTTGAACTAGATATGCCCCGTGTGTGTAGGAAGCACAGTTCTTTGGTTCTGAGCAAGCTCACTGTTCTGGCCCTATAGGAAACACAGGAGAGTAGAAGAGTGCTCTTTTCTTAAAAGCAGAGTGTGTTTCTTGCAAGGCGAGCTAGCGTTTGTTTCCCAGTCCTAAACGGAGTTGAATCCCATGCAGTTTGTGGTCCTACGAGCAAGAGTTGTTTTCTGCTAAGAAGAGTCACTATTGCGCTCCCATTGCCATACACAGTGCAAATAGCACTCGCGTCTGTTCCCAGCAAGTACAGTGTATTGGACTGAAGAGAAGCTACTGTTCTGGTCAGTTTCCTAAGCAGAGTTGAACTAGATATGCCCCGTGTGTGTAGGAAGCACAGTTTTTTTGTTCTGAGCAAGCTCACTGTTCTGGCCCTATAGGAAACACAGGAGAGTAGAAGAGTGCTGTTTTCTCAAAAGCAGAGTGTGTTTCTTGCAAGGCGAGCTAGCGTTTGTTTCCCAGTCCTAAACGGAGTTGAATCCCATGCAGATTCTGGTCCTACGAGCAAGAGTTGTTTTCTGCTAAGAAGAGTCACTATTGCGCTCCCATTGCCATACACAGTGCAAATAGCACTCGCGTCTGTTCCCAGCAAGTACAGTGTATTGGACTGAAGAGAAGCTACTGTTCTGGTCAGTTTCCTAAGCAGAGTTGAACTAGATATGCCCCGTGTGTGTAGGAAGCACAGTTCTTTTGTTCTGAGCAAGCTCACTGTTCTGGCCCTATAGGAAACACAGGAGAGTAGAAGAGTGCTGTTTTCTCAAAAGCAGAGTGTGTTTCTTGCAAGGCGAGCTAGCGTTTGTTTCCCAGTCCTAAACGGAGTTGAATCCCATGCAGTTTGTGGTCCTACGAGCAAGAGTTGTTTTCTGCTAAGAAGAGTCACTATTGCGCTCCCATTGCCATACACAGTGCAAATAGCACTCGCGTCTGTTCCCAGCAAGTACAGTGTATTGGACTGAAGAGAAGCTACTGTTCTGGTCAGTTTCCTAAGCAGAGTTGAACTAGATATGCCCCGTGTGTGTAGGAAGCACAGTTTTTTTGTTCTGAGCAAGCTCACTGTTCTGGCCCTATAGGAAACACTGGAGAGTAGAAGAGTGCTGTTTTCTCAAAAGCAGAGTGTGTTTCTTGCAAGGCGAGCTAGCGTTTGTTTCCCAGTCCTAAACGGAGTTGAATCCCATGCAGTTTCTGGTCCTACGAGCAAGAGTTGTTTTCTGCTTAGAAGAGTCACTATTGCGCTCCCATTGCCATACACAGTGCAAATAGCACTCGCGTCTGTTCCCAGCAAGTACAGTGTATTGGACTGAAGAGAAGCTACTGTTCTGGTCAGTTTCCTAAGCAGAGTTGAACTAGATATGCCCCGTGTGTGTAGGAAGCACAGTTCTTTTGTTCTGAGCAAGCTCACTGTTCTGGCCCTATGGGAAACACAGGAGAGTAGAAGAGTGCTCTTTTCTTAAAAGCAGAGTGTGTTTCTTGCAAGGCGAGCTAGCGTTTGTTTCCCAGTCCTAAACGGAGTTGAATCCCATGCAGTTTCTGGTCCTACGAGCAAGAGTTGTTTTCTGCTAAGAAGAGTCACTCTTGCGCTCCCATTGCCATACACAGTGCAAATAGCACTCGCGTCTGTTCCCAGCAAGTACAGTGTATTGGACTGAAGAGAAGCTACTGTTCTGGTCAGTTTCCTAAGCAGAGTTGAACTAGATATGCCCCGTGTGTGTAGGAAGCACAGTTTTTTTGTTCTGAGCAAGCTCACTGTTCTGGCCCTATAGGAAACACTGGAGAGTAGAAGAGTGCTGTTTTCTCAAAAGCAGAGTGTGTTTCTTGCAAGGCGAGCTAGCGTTTGTTTCCCAGTCCTAAACGGAGTTGAATCCCATGCAGTTTGTGGTCCTACGAGCAAGAGTTGTTTTCTGCTTAGAAGAGTCACTATTGCGCTCCCATTGCCATACACAGTGCAAATAGCACTCGCGTCTGTTCCCAGCAAGTACAGTGTATTGGACTGAAGAGAAGCTACTGTTCTGGTCAGTTTCCTAAGCAGAGTTGAACTAGATATGCCCCGTGTGTGTAGGAAGCACAGTTCTTTTGCTCTGAGCAAGCTCACTATTCTGGCCCTATAGGAAACACAGGAGAGTAGAAGAGTGCTCTTTTCTTAAAAGCAGAGTGTGTTTCTTGCAAGGCGAGCTAGCGTTTGTTTCCCAGTCCTAAACGGAGTTGAATCCCATGCAGTTTCTGGTCCTACGAGCAAGAGTTGTTTTCTGCTAAGAAGAGTCACTATTGCGCTCCCATTGCCATACACAGTGCAAATAGCACTCGCGTCTGTTCCCAGCAAGTACAGTGTATTGGACTGAAGAGAAGCTACTGTTCTGGTCAGTTTCCTAAGCAGAGTTGAACTAGATATGCCCCGTGTGTGTAGGAAGCACAGTTTTTTTGTTCTGAGCAAGCTCACTGTTCTGGCCCTATAGGAAACACAGGAGAGTAGAAGAGTGCTGTTTTCTCAAAAGCAGAGTGTGTTTCTTGCAAGGCGAGCTAGCGTTTGTTTCCCAGTCCTAAACGGAGTTGAATCCCATGCAGTTTCTGGTCCTACGAGCAAGAGTTGTTTTCTGCTTAGAAGAGTCACTATTGCGCTCCCATTGCCATACACAGTGCAAATAGCACTCGCGTCTGTTCCCAGCAAGTACAGTGTATTGGACTGAAGAGAAGCTACTGTTCTGGTCAGTTTCCTAAGCAGAGTTGAACTAGATATGCCCTGTGTGTGTAGGAAGCACAGTTCTTTTGTTCTGAGCAAGCTCACTGTTCTGGCCCTATAGGAAACACAGGAGAGTAGAAGAGTGCTGTTTTCTCAAAAGCAGAGTGTGTTTCTTGCAAGGCGAGCTAGCGTTTGTTTCCCAGTCCTAAACGGAGTTGAATCCCATGCAGATTCTGGTCCTACGAGCAAGAGTTGTTTTCTGCTAAGAAGAGTCACTATTGCGCTCCCATTGACATACACAGTGCAAATAGCACTCGCGTCTGTTCCCAGCAAGTACAGTGTATTGGACTGAAGAGAAGCTACTGTTCTGGTCAGGTTCCTAAGCAGAGTTGAACTAGATATGCCCCGTGTGTGTAGGAAGCACAGTTCTTTTGTTCTGAGCAAGCTCACTGTTCTGGCCCTATAGGAAACACAGGAGAGTAGAAGAGTGCTGTTTTCTCAAAAGCACAGTGTGTTTCTTGCAAGGCCAGCTAGCGTTTGTTTCCCAGTCCTAAACGGAGTTGAATCCCATGCAGTTTGTGGTCCTACGAGCAAGAGTTGTTTTCTGCTAAGAAGAGTCACTATTGCGCTCCTATTGCCATACACAGTGCAAATAGCACTCGCATCTGTTCCCAGCAAGTACAGTGTATTGGACTGAAGAGAAGCTACTGTTCTGGTCAGTTTCCTAAGCAGAGTTGAACTAGATATGCCCCGTGTGTGTAGGAAGCACAGTTCTTTTGTTCTGAGCAAGCTCACTGTTCTGGCCCTATAGGAAACACAGGAGAGTAGAAAAGTGCAGTTTTCTCAAAAGCAGAGTGTGTTTCTTGCAAGGCGAGCTAGCGTTTGTTTCCCAGTCCTAAACGGAGTTGAATCCCATGCAGTTTGTGGTCCTACGAGCAAGAGTTGTTTTCTGCTAAGAAGAGTCACTATTGCGCTTCCATTGCCATACACAGTGCAAATAGCACTCGCGTCTGTTCCCAGCAAGTACAGTGTATTGGACTGAAGAGAAGCTACTGTTCTGGTCAGTTTCCTAAGCAGAGTTGAACTAGATATGCCCTGTGTGTGTAGGAAGCACAGTTGTTTTGTTCTGAGCAAGCTCACTGTTCTGGCCCTATAGGAAACACAGGAGAGTAGAAGAGTGCTGTTTTCTCAAAAGCAGAGTGTGTTTCTTGCAAGGCGAGCTAGCGTTTGTTTCCCAGTCCTAAACGGAGTTGAATCCCATGCAGATTCTGGTCCTACGAGCAAGAGTTGTTTTCTGCTAAGAAGAGTCACTATTGCGCTCCCATTGCCATACACAGTGCAAATAGCACTCGCGTCTGTTCCCAGCAAGTACAGTGTATTGGACTGAAGAGAAGCTACTGTTCTGGTCAGTTTCCTAAGCAGAGTTGAACTAGATATGCCCCGTGTGTGTAGGAAGCACAGTTCTTTTGTTCTGAGCAAGCTCACTGTTCTGGCCCTATAGGAAACACAGGAGAGTAGAAGAGTGCTGTTTTCTCAAAAGCAGAGTGTGTTTCTTGCAAGGCGAGCTAGCGTTTGTTTCCCAGTCTTAAACGGAGTGGAATCCCATGCAGTTTCTGGTCCTACGAGCAAGAGTTGTTTTCTGCTAAGAAGAGTCACTATTGCGCTCCCATTGCCATACACAGTGCAAATAGCACTCGCGTCTGTTCCCAGCAAGTACAGTGTATTGGACTGAAGAGAAGCTACTGTTCTGGTCAGTTTCCTAAGCAGAGTTGAACTAGATATGCCCCGTGTGTGTAGGAAAGCACAGTTCTTTGGTTCTGAGCAATCTCACTGTTCTGGCCCTATAGGAAACACAGGAGAGTAGAAGAGTGCTGTTTTCTCAAAAGCAGAGTGTGTTTCTTGCAAGGCGAGCTAGCCTTTGTTTCCCAGTCCTAAACGGAGTTGAATCCCATGCAGTTTCTGGTCCTACGAGCAAGAGTTGTTTTCTGCTAAGAAGAGTCACTATTGCGCTCCCATTGCCATACACAGTGCAAATAGCACTCGCGTCTGTTCCCAGCAAGTACAGTGTATTGGACTGAAGAGAAGCTACTGTTCTGTTCAGTTTCCTAAGCAGAGTTGAACTAGATGTGCCCCGTGTGTGTAGGAAGCACAGTTCTTTTGTTCTGAGCAAGCTCACTGTTCTGGCCCTATAGGAAACACAGGAGAGTAGAAGAGTGCTGTTTTCTCAAAAGCAGAGTGTGTTTCTTGCAAGGCGAGCTAGCGTTTGTTTCCCAGTCCTAAACGGAGTTGAATCCCATGCAGTTTGTGGTCCTACGAGCAAGAGTTGTTTTCTGCTAAGAAGAGTCACTATTGCGCTCCTATTGCCATACACAGTGCAAATAGCACTCGCATCTGTTCCCAGCAAGTACAGTGTATTGGACTGAAGAGAAGCTACTGTTCTGGTCAGTTTCCTAAGCAGAGTTGAACTAGATATGCCCCGTGTGTGTAGGAAGCACAGTTCTTTTGTTCTGAGCAAGCTCACTGTTCTGGCCCTATAGGAAACACAGGAGAGTAGAAAAGTGCAGTTTTCTCAAAAGCAGAGTGTGTTTCTTCAAGGCGAGCTAGCGTTTGTTTCCCAATCCTAAACGGAGTTGAATCCCATGCAGTTTGTGGTCCTACGAGCAAGAGTTGTTTTCTGCTAAGAAGAGTCACTATTGCGCTCCCATTGCCATACACAGTGCAAATAGCACTCGCGTCTGTTCCCAGCAAGTACAGTGTATTGGACTGAAGAGAAGCTACTGTTCTGGTCAGTTTCCTAAGCAGAGTTGAACTAGATATGCCCCGTGTGTGTAGGAAGCACAGTTTTTTTGTTCTGAGCAAGCTCACTGTTCTGGCCCTATAGGAAACACAGGAGAGTAGAAGAGTGCTGTTTTCTCAAAAGCAGAGTGTGTTTCTTGCAAGGCGAGCTAGCGTTTGTTTCCCAGTCCTAAACGGAGTTGAATCCCATGCAGTTTCTGGTCCTACCAGCAAGAGTTGTTTTCTGCTTAGAAGAGTCACTATTGCGCTCCCATTGCCATACACAGTGCAAATAGCACTCGCGTCTGTTCCCAGCAAGTACAGTGTATTGGACTGAAGAGAAGCTACTGTTCTGGTCAGTTTCCTAAGCAGAGTTGAACTAGATATGCCCCGTGTGTGTAGGAAGCACAGTTCTTTGGTTCTGAGCAAGCTCACTGTTCTGGCCCTATAGGAAACACAGGAGAGTAGAAGAGTGCTGTTTTCTCAAAAGCAGAGTGTGTTTCTTGCAAGGCGAGCTAGCGTTTGTTTCCCAGTCCTAAACGGAGTTGAATCCCATGCAGTTTCTGGTCCTACGAGCAAGAGTTGTTTTCTGCTAAGAAGAGTCACTATTGC